>NW_026042881.1:0-82350 GCF_023856365.1 Brienomyrus brachyistius | reverse complement strand
ATTCACCAAGAATGCCTATGGAAAGGGATGGAGCCTTCATTGGCTGCTCGTGGCATCGAGGCTACTCCGATAGAAGCGGCCAAATTGCTAAAAACTGTTTCACAACCTATACAGTAACGCTGGCGAAATCAGGACGCTGCTTCGGTACGTTATAACATCGCCATGGTAATGAACCCAGCAAACGGTTAATCTTACTTCAACAACATGGGACATTTAAAAAGTAAACGTATAGGGGCTCTTTTCAGAATAACATCTTCAGATGAAACGCATTACGACAGACCGGATGAGTAAAACCAATCATATCAACCATAAGGCTTGTTGTTTTTAAGTTTAACACAATTATTTTCTCTTACAATTTAAATATAAACAATCACATTACGAAAAATGGCCACAGCATCTACAGTTTAAGCTACTAATTTTAAATATATTTCAATTATATTTTGCGGCAATATTTGCATGAACTATATCACGACATACAATGAAATATATAATTAACTATGCTAACAAAACATAATCTGAAGAAATAGCAAGAAACATAGGAAGAGATGCTTCTCACCGCTGCGCCATCGCTCTGTCAGAAAGTTTATGTTCAAACTGCACTGATTTTGTTTCTATGGAAACCAGCGAAATTTTTCATTGGTCGAAAGGATGAAGATATGTACTGACGCCATTTTCAACGAATGAAAACGAGAATTAATTGTCAGGGCGGGACGAATTTGAAGGTGAACCAATCAATAGTAGTATGTTTAGCTCGTGCTTGTTTTGGCTGAGCGTGATTGGATTTGTTGATCTAACCGCCTTCAAGCCCGTAAACCATGTATCTACTTGTCAATGGGAAACCACGCAGTTCTGTCTATAAATACTGACTGTAATTTTTTTATGACATTATGTCTTTGCTACGCAGTATTACGGTAATGCGTAATACCGCGATGTTTGGGGTGCCCCGCTGTTTTTTTTCCACAGCTGGTGAACGCAATTAGCATTTTTAGCCACGTTGGTAGGTACGCTTTTGAGAAAGAACACTATAGTTCTTGTTATTCACATTCTGTGTCCTGGTGTTTTTAATTTCTCATAATGTGAACAAAGATATGTCATATACAAGTTTTTTGAGAGACTAAATTTTGGTTTGATTTATAATTTATTTAATGGTAAATAAAGTTCTTATATAGCTATTTTAGAATTAGTGCAGTCTTTCGTTTAGAATTAGCGCAATATTCTTAAAAACTGCATGTTCAAACCAAACGCCATGCCATAATAACTGCTTTACAGATATTTCATTCAGGAATCTATGGAGGGTATACTGTAGGTAGGCCTGTTTGTGTGTGTGTGTGCGCGCGTTTGGGTGGGTGGTTATGTACATAGTGCTATAAAAACATGTTATTTTGACTTTGTAGGGACATGTTTTCGTTCCCGAAAGTAAGAAGATACTGAATTTTATTAAATTCTTTGAATGCAGCCAAAGGAATAATTCAAAAAGTCTTGCATTTTATTTGGTTGCTTACTGTTACTGCTTGGTAACTACTGCAATGTTTAAGGTTCCCATAGTTAGGATTGGGGTTACGCCCATACAAATGAATGGAGAATCCCCACAAAGATTCAAATACCTACTCTGTGTGTGTGTGTGGATTAGGTGTATATTACATTGTGGGGACCAAATGTCCCCCACAATGTGACAAAAACCTGTTATTTTGATGTTTTGGGGGGCATTTTCAGGTACTCACAAAGATCTGTAAATACAGTCAAAAAACTAAAAATGCCAAAAGTCTTGTTTTTGGTTTGGTTACATATGGTTAAGGTTAGGGGTTGGTAGGGGTTAAAGTTGTCATGTTGGGATTACAGTTTTCCCCATAGAAATGAATGGAGAGTCCCCACGAAGATATAATTACACAGCTGTGTGTGTGTGTGTGTTGTGTGTGGTATCAGATCAGTCCCTGAGAGTTCAGTAGTCAGGCGCCATGTTTCTGAGTCTGGTTGTGGAGGCCTGAATGCTTTTCCAGATGCCAGAGTGAAAAGATTATGTGAGGGGTGGGTGCGGTCATCCACAATGTTGGTGGCTTTGCGGATGGAGCGTGTGATGTGAATGTCCATGATGGAGGGGAGAGAGACTCTAATAATCTTCTCAGCTATCCTCACTATCCGCTGGTCTTATGATCTGAGGCGAGGCAGTTCCCAAATCAGACCGTGATGCAGCTGCTCAGGATGCTCTCAGTAGTTCCCCAGTAAAATGTTGTGAGGATGGGAGATGGACTTTTCTCAGCTTCCGCTGAAAGTAGAGGTGCTGCTGTGCTTTCTTGACTATGGAGCCTGTGTTGAGACAAACTTGTGTGTTGTTTTTGTTTGTCACATAGTGTAAAAATTGCCTAAGGAATCAAAAATGTGGTTCCATGGGGTTCCAGACAGTGACCTTTTTTGGAGACAGTGAGACTAAATTTTATACCTAGGTGCACCAGTTATGACATTGGTCAGGTAGGCTGTGGTCTGTTAGTTGGTGACAAGTGGCTGGTGATCCATGCAACCCAAGCAGAAGTGAGCAGAACTTGTATCAGCCAAATAGACAGGAGAAAGCGGATTTTTCATTGGACTTCAGGACTCCTGAGTAACAGATAAAGACAGAGAAACAGCAAAGTTATGGAGAATCAGGAAGTAAGTGCCAGTCTGCGCAGATCTGAGGTCAGTGAGACACACATAAGGCTCCTCTGATGCTCCTCTTCATCCGCTGATGGGCCTCCAGGTGAGAATCACAAATCAAACATAATAACAACTGACACAAAGGCCTGAGGTCAGACCCTCTGTATGCAGCACACAGTGTGTCTGCAGTCTCACCCTCACATCGTGTATGATGACATTTCTGCTTTTTAGATTAAGTGCTTGTCTGAGAATAACTTCTGCATCATGCTAATTATTTAGCTGTTTCGTGCTCATGGGCAAAAGAAAAATGAGGATTAAGTTAAATATATCAGAAATAAATTTCTAATGTGGCTCAAGGCCACAGTAAAGTGGACCATCACATCAAGTAAGTACAAAACAGCCTTTACTAATACGCTAAGGGTTAAAACAACATATAAGATGTGCATAATCTGACAGTATATCAGCGTGAGAGCAAGGCTGGCCCTGGAAGTGGTGTGCATGCAATGGCAGAGCAAAGTTAGAGACACCCGCTAAAAACTTTCATTTCATCTCACTTGCTCCTTTCTTCTTTTTCCTTCTTTTTTTCCCTCCTAATCTGTCCATCCTCTTCGGCCAGCTCACCCACTGCAATACTTTACGGGTTAAAAATGAAATAAATACATTTTTTAAATTTAAAAATGAAATCGATCAACATGAGAGGCCTATACAGAGTTTATAGAACCCCTCATGGTAAAGCAAACATGTTTGTCACAGCAGTGCATTCAGACCATGATTCTGCTAAAGCTGCCGGACAGGACAAAGGGAAAAAAAAAAGAAGAAGGTGGGGGTCAGTGCAGCAGTGGGTAGTTCAGGTCCAGAATGTAAAAATCCAGACCAAGATTTAGTTTCAACCAAACAGCTGAGTACTCTGTATCAGTGTCATTCTTAAAGTCGTGTTTCAACTTCTGGCAAAGTTCTCCCAGGAGCCTATCTCTGTTGTATGTACAGTCGGCATGTAATTCATTCCTGCCCAGATCCCTGACAAACAGTTGGAGGCAGAATTACTTGTTATCAGAGTATGTGAATTTTTACACACACCAGCAGCTGTGACAGAATAAGATATTTCCTTTATACTGCTGCCACATAGTGGACACAAAGAAGACTGCAGTCAATTCTAAAATCAGTCGGTCAACATGCTACCACCACAGACTATAATCGGGAAGTGATCAAACTTCATGGAACAATATGAATATAAAACAAACAGATGTAGTAAGTATATTGTGCAAAATGTATCTTCATCTTAACTACGCTGAATGGTGGAGTCCCAGAGTAAGTGATCCTCACCTGGAGGCCCATCAGTGAAGAAGAGGATGAAGAGGAGCATCAGAGGAGCCTTATGTGTGTATCGCTGACCTCAGATCTGTGGAGACTGACACTGACTTCCTGACTCTCCTTAACCTCACTGCCTCCTTTTTGTGGGTTTTAAATGTTTAAAAATCATCCATCTATCTTTGATTTTCATAAACTGTTTGTGCACTGATGCATTTCCTGTCTATTTCTTGTCTGTAAAAAGGAAAACAGTTTGATGCTGCTGTTGTCCTGCTCTTCCCAGGAATAAATATTTTGATTTCATCTAGAATCTTATCATTTTAGAAACATGATTTCATAGCAAAATTATTGATAGCTGGTCTTCACAGTGAATCATTCATGCTCACAAACAAATTAATCAAATAAGTCTAGTTCTTTTCTAAACTGTTACTTCCTCATATTGCAAATGAGCAAAGAGCAGTGAAATCAGACTTATTCTGAAAAGCAGAAAAGTCGTCATACAGGATGTGAGTGTGAGACTCTGCAGAAACACTGTGTGCTACATACAGAGGGTCTGACCTCAGGCCTTTATTTCAGTCTTTATTATGTTTTATACAGTTTTAAAATGTCACTGCAGTAGGTCTTTTTCATATGTGTGGATCAGCACAAATCATGAGGTCCGTTAGGAAGGTGTCTGTATGACAGGGGTGGGGGTATCCTGGGGGGGGGGGATGGGTGGGGGCAAAGTCAGGTAATTCACTTCATCTGGGTCTTATCAGCAGTCCTGTGTTTCTCTCAGCACCACAATGATGTTTCACACATAATGGGGTCCGTGGGCCTCCTCAGTTATATTCAGGCTTTCAAAGTTCTTCAATCATAAAAAGTCACATGGATCTGACACTCTGACACTGTTATATTAATTTGTTTAAATTCATTGAAAATACTATATATTACAGCTAGTATTTGGATCCGTCTGCTCTTTATCCGTTCCTCACTGGCATACCTGGGTCTTTGTGCAGTGCTTTCCGGAAGCATCAGAACCATTCATAAGGGAATCTATGTGTGGCTGCCCTCTAGTGGATACACAAAATTCGGCTACTTAAGTAGCTTGACTATATTTCCCTCCTAGTTTAGTTTAGTTCCTAATTTAATTTAACAGATGAAACTGAAGGCAGAGCTGGAAATTAGTTTAGTCATGACTTCAGAAGTTACGCTGACATGGGATTCTGTACAATCAGAGATGAAGCTGCTGGATGGGATGGTCATCGCCTGCTTTTTCTGACTGATGTAGGTCTGGATGTAAAGTTACAAACTGCTTAATGTGTATCAATCTGTTTTATAATGTTCACACAAAAAAAGTGCTTTTAATGTGTCTGCACCTTGTATCTCCCACAATGTGCTTCTGCATTTGATATCTTCTTGACTTGGGGATAAAGAGATTTAACTGGATGGATTTTACTTTTGTGAAGCACTACAGTCCAAAGCTGAACTGATTGTTCAAAGCTTTTTGGTTTTTAAGCAAAACTACTTCATTTAATTTATCTGAAACCCACTTTGCGCCTTTCTAGACTCAACAAAGCATCATTGCCAACAAAATAAGTGAGTTACAGTTAAATCAGGTAAAGAAGTTTCATTTGGAATTTACTGATCCAGGTTTTCAGTACCACGGACACCAACTAGACTTACTGTCATTTAATGGGAGTGAAAGCAGAAACCAATAGATCACACAGGGATATTTTCATTTGATGGTGTCTTTCTTTTTACTTTTGATATGCCGTCTTCCTCCTTAGCTGATATGTGAGGCTGCTGTCAGCTCAGACAAGCTGGTGTGATTTTACGCAGAGTGATAAGTGGGCAGTCCTGTTTTCGTGTGTTACATTTTCATTTGATGTTGGCCAATATGTATGTGGTACTGTTTCCTCCTTAACTGACATTCACAGGCTGTTGTTAGCAGAGACAAGCTGGTGTATTTGTACTGCAGATTGAAAAGTGGGCGTTCCCGATTACATCACTCTTTTAAAGAGTCCCTGATTGGTGGGCTCTGACGAGGAGGGGTGACCTAAAAACTCCAAACCATTTATCCCTCCATCCATCCATCCATTTTCCAAACCGCTTATCCTACTGGGTCGTGGGGGGTCCGGAGCCTATCCCGGAAGCAATGGGCACGGGAACAAACCTGGATGGGGGGCCAGCCCATCGCAGCCAAACCATTTAAGTTTGTGAAATTCATTTTTAATAATTACCATCCATCCATCCATCCATTTTCCAAACCGCTTATCCTACTGGGTCGTGGGGGGTCCGGAGCCTATCCCGGAAGCAATGGGCACGGGGAACAACCCTGGATGGGGGGGCCAGCCCATCGCAGCCAAACCATTTAAGTTTGTGAAATTCATTTTTAATAATTACCAATTTCAGAAAAATATGAAATGTTTTGTAAAGTATCAATTTATTAATCATGTATTTAAACAAATTATGACCAGTATAAAAGACACATACAAAACTGTACAAAAGTCTTGGGCTGTCGAAGAAAATGATGTTCAAATGATCTTCATCTTGGTCTAGAATTATAATATTTTGTCCGTCAAAGTGTGGCAGCCCAGTCATTTCAAAATCTCTTCTAAAGTTAGTAAAACATTTGCACCAACCATCCAATAGACCTATATCTTTTTATAACACAACTCCTATGGCTAATCAATGCATCATTAACATTTTGTCACGGGAGACGGCAGCGATCGCGGGCAGGCGGGTAAGAAGCAGGCAGACAGCCGAGAATCAGGGCAAACGAGGGGTTTAATCTCAGGGACGAGGGCACGAACATCAACTGACATCAATGACGGACAAAGGACTCGGGTAAGACACGGACTGAAATACACAGGACTGAGCAAATTAACTAGATACAGCTGGGTACAATCGGGAGAAAACACGTGGGTAATCAGGGGGCGTGGCACACAGGAGGAGCGGACGAGCCGGGCATGACACATTTGTTTAATTAAATTAATTAATTAAGTGAGCTGGTGGCAGAATTTAACAAATACATGGAATGGCTGGGGTGCCCCTGAGGAGAGGTTTAGGATCCAAAGCGTGGTTCATCTAGCGATCCAACAAGGCATCAGTAACTTTATGGAGAAAAGAAGAAATTCTTGTTAGTTTTTATTGTGTCACTTTTAATTTGCATATATTTTTATGATAATTGTGTTTTTGTTCTGAGCAAATATACACAACCCAATTAAATAGCATTAAACGTTTTCTTTGATGGCCCAAGACTTTTGCATAGTACCATATTTTTTCAGAATCAAGAGACAATTTAATAAAAACCAGTCTTACCTTCACAAGATAACGATTATTAAACATTAACCAGCAGGTGGCAGCAAAGCACTTGTGAATAAGTGGCCAATACGTGGTTGTACAGGTTGCCAGCAGATAATCATCCCCTCTGTGTTTAACTGACTCTCATGCTATGACTGTACAGACTGAGCAGGGCCGAGTGAGAGAGGCTTCACTGCAGTTAGCATAACCGTTTATTTTACAGCTCGTCTGACTCATTCTGCTCCACGAAGGTCATCTCCTCTGCCAGCTTCCTCTGATCCAGGGAGACCCTCTGCTTCTCTCTGATTGGTTCCTGCTTTCTACAGGAGGTCCAGTGCAGCTGAATGGTGATGATGGTGCAAATCAGGTAAAACACACCAGTCCCAGCTTTCAGTACAGCATCCAGAACCTGCTCCCACCTGTGAGACATATAATACACCAGTGTGTCTGTCAGTCACACATATCACATTTAAACCTGAAGAACAAAACAGTGAATCTGTTCTGACTGAAGTAAAACCACCTTGATAATCGACAGCAGCACCGATCAGCTCAGTCCTACATACAGAGCCAGCTGGACCAAAGAGCTGAATAAGAGGGTGGATGTGAACAGTAAAGTCTTACATGCTTTATAGAAACACGGTACAGCCACATCGGTACTATTACACAGGACACATGTGAGGAACAGGAGACATTAACAAAGAGCATGAAAATAGCTAGAGATTATCACACAACATGTTACACTATTTTGTAAAAACAGGCCTGCAGTCATTCCCCAGCAGCACAGGGCAGAAGGCAAGGGCTCACCCTGGATGGGATGGGATCTCAAGTTTATTATTAAGAAAATCAAATAAAAAATATTTTTTTCCCTTAAAATTAAAATGACAGTTTCCCATTACTGTGTGATCAGGTAAATGCTGCTAGCTGGACCCCCACACTACTGTAAATGCTGCTGAATGCTTACCTCCGTTTTTCATTATCCCCTCCTTCTTCATCATGTGCAGAGAAAAGGAGAGCAGTGGAAACAGGAGAAAGGATAGTTAATAAAAAGCAGGGTTTGCACTGTCGCCTCACTCCTCTGGCACGTGTACTCAAGTCTTCGCTGGAGTTCCGTGTGTATGGAGTTTGCATGCTCCCCCTGTGTCATTGTGGGGTTCCTTCCAGGGACTCTGATTTCCCCCCACAGTCCAAAAACATGCTGAGGCTAATTGGAGTTGTCAAATTGCCGGTAGGTGTGCTTGTGCGAGGGAATGGAGTGTGAGCGTGTCCTGCAATTGGTTGGCACCCTGTCATGGGACGTTCCCTGCCTTGCGCCCATAGGGACCCTGAATTAGACAAGCAGTTTCAGACAATGGATGGATGCAGCACTGGAACAGATATTACAGAGTACAATTGTAACACTGGTCTACGCTGCAATGAAAAACCACCTACAGACATGTTAGTCAGTCTGCACACCATTAGTAACAATTCATCCTCACAAAGATGAAAAAATGCCTGAATTATGTTGCAAGCTACATGGATTTGTCTGGATTTGTATACATAACAAGTGACTGGCTGTATGTCTGTGGAAAATGCTGTGATTTTTGTCATATTACAGACTGATCATAAACTAGAAGACACACATTCAATATTAAAGACACCAATTAGCCTGACTGTGCGTTTTTGGATTGTTGGAGGAAACCCACACAGCATGTGGAGAACATGCAAACTCCACACAGACAGAGCAGAAGCCAGATTCAAACCCCTAAACATGGATGCGTGAAGCAACAGCGCCGCCTACTGGACCACCGTGCCACTATCATTGAAACAATAATCCCAATAAATAACTCTGTTTCACAACAGCTGATAAATAGGGGATTATCCCCACAAAGAAGCACAAACCCCTTCGTGAGTGAAACTGCTGGGTTGATTAGTATGTATCTATTTATATTCAAGCATAAATAATTCACAGGCAGATTTAAATCAATTACTTATGTTTAACAGTAATATGAACTGGAATCTGCAGGATTCCAGCAGCACACCAATACCAGCCAGTGTCCTTCCTCTCCAGCCCACTCATTGTCACAAAGAAGGTTTCATTTTCTGTGTCATCCCTGATCAGGACAGGCCTCCCATGCAAACTCACTGATCTCTCTGATGCACAGGAGCCCCCAATCTTACACCACATCCTTTGTCTTTTGTTGTTTCCATAGTAACACTGACACTGTCTCCATCCACACCCGTCACCTCCTGTTTGTCCACTGTCAGCCCTGGAGGACTTCAACACACAGGTAAAACACTCAAAGATTTGCACAGCAATGAAATGTTTATGAATATCAGCCCATTACAACATACATACTGTATGTAAATGTTTGGCCAATAAACTGACATTTTTTAACATATTGCTTATCATATTTAACCTCATGAAGTCGCCCGATTTAGCTGACACTGTTACTTCTTCCAAGTCTCGTTTATCATATTGAATTAAATTAAAATGCAGATTTTTAAAATATTAAAACATTTTTTCCATCAGTGTTTGTGTTAAGGTCCTTCCTTTTTGACTCAGTGACATGTTACATACTGTGCATCTCATTGGCTACAGTCTGCAGTACAGACATCTTACCATCAGTGACTGACAGATTAACCTGATCAGAGAGGCTCCACTGATCTTCACACCACACCAGTACCGATCGGAGTCCTCAGCTGTCAGATTGTTGATGGTCACAGTGAAGACTCGCTGGTCAGGATCATCTCTGACTCACACTTTACCCTCCAGTGGAGAGTCAGTGTGTACTATGGGAGTACATGACCTCACATTATACCCTCTGCACCAGTATTTCACATGAGTTTTATATCTGTCACCATAGGAACATGGGATTGTTACAGATCATCCTCTCTGTACACAGGCCCATTTCACTGTAGACACACTGTCAGCACCTGTGGGGAAAATAATTAACTGAATAAGGATTTTCCATCTCATGACATCTCTAAGTAATTATGCTTGGTTTGTGTAATACTTAGATTAGGTCATGTGTAATTAACAGAACAGTGATGATGTATAGAAGTCAAAGACCATCATTTTACTATAAGAACAAGGAAAACAAAACTAGTGTCTGATCTTGGGAAGGGCTTCAGCAGGATGTGGGATCGGGAATCTGAGCCTGGCAGTGTGCTCTAGGGTCTGAGAGGAAAACCAGGACCTTAAATCCCTAGTAAAAGGCCTAGATGAGGTGAATGAATGGGCTTGTCACTGTGTGGGATGGCCACACCCCTTAAGTACTATGGCCTTACTTGTAAACATATCCAGTCCTGTGATACAGGCCCTCTCATATTCCCTCTATACATGCTTCCTTTGGGCTCTATTTGTGAACGTTATTATGTAAAATATCATTGCTATGCTGGTGATACGCAGCTCTATCTGCCATTAAAACCTGGTGACTGCTGCTCTCTGGTGGCCCTTTCTAACTGTCTGGAGGATATTAAGAACAGGACAGCAATGACTTTCGTCCAGATTAATGAAAACAAGACAGAGGTAATGAGTTCTGGTCACTGTTCATGATCTCAGAGAACAATTAGGGCCTCATTCAGAAAACTTCCAGTCACATACTAAAAATCTTGGTGTCATCTTTGATTCATCACTGAGTTTGATAAACAAATAAATGCTGTTGTGAAGGGGTGTTTCTGTCAGCTGAGTTCAATAGCCTGGCTTAAACCACACCTTTCAGCCAAAGACCTGGAGAGTTACTCCTGCTTTTATCCTGATTGGGTTACTGCCGTTCTCTGTACCCAGGTTTACCAGAAGCATCTTTATTCTGACTACACCTTGTTCAAAACGGTGCTACCAGGCTCTCAACAAAAAATAGACACCAAATTTCCCCTGTGTTGGCTGCATTGCATTGGCTACCTGTTAAGTTTTGAGAATTTCTGAGAATACAGTTTAAAGATTTCTTATTTCTTTCTAAGGCGATACATGGCATAGGTCCCCAGTCCGTCTCGGAGCTAATTCAGCCTTACACCGCTTCTTATTAGATGCATCTCTGTACTGACCCTGCACACACAGGAACACATTTTATTTATCTATTTAATCTGACTATTCTGCTTTGCACATCATGTATTTAACATTTATAGTGATTTTATATTTATTACTAGATTATTGTATAACTTTTGCACTGTTTTTTGAACTTGGTTGTTGCTTAGTCTTGTTTTTCCATGGAGCACCATTATACCAAAAAGAATTCCTTGTAGGGTCAACCTACTTGGCAATAAACCACAGTCTGATTCTGATTATTTTTTTGTGTAACATTGTGTAACATTGGCCAATGTCTCTACTTTTACTATATATTTATATTATTTTGACCTACAGCACTTTGGCACAACATAGATTGTTTTTAAATGTGCTATAGAAATAAAAATAATTCAACTTGATATAGAAACATATTTCAAGTCATCCATCTTGCCGAGATGGGGGTTGCGCTGTGACCCCTGGTGGACAAATTATGCAGCAACAGCACTCATATCATGGTTGAAAGTTGTGTCTTCAGTCTCTCTGTTTCTTTTTAGTTATCATTAATTGGCCATTATAAACCAAATGCTGATAGCGATTTATCACAGACTCCTGCATTAATGAATTAAAATATTCATGATGAATAAAGAAGATGAATTGGCGCCCCGCGTACAATTGTAAATAGAAGGACCACGACAGGCACCCAACAAGCACCGAACCCAAATACACAGATGGGAAACACAATGTTGTCAGAAGCTGAACTGCGAAATGCAGATGCAGTGATAGATTTACACAAACTAAATACACGTTAGGAGCGGACAGGGTATACACACAAGACATGGGCAAAGTGTAAAGTGAGGTAGACCTTCAACAGCACGTCAGTCCATTGCAGGGCAATGGAAGCTGGAGAAATGCCATGTGAACAGCAGAAATGTGGTCATACAGGATGTGAGGGTGAGACTGTGTGCTGTATACAGAGGGTCTGACCTCACGGCTTTGTTTCAGTCTTTAGTATTGTGATGACATTGTGATAGCCCAGTGATAACTATACTGGATGGGTGGTACCCCTTCAAAGAGCAAGGGGAGATGGGATACCATTGTGGTATGCAAGCAGGTCCTCAGGGTTGTCACACATGTTTTTCTGAGGTGTACACTGCTGGTTGCTTGAGCCCCTGGATGAGACACTGGTCAGTGCCCTGCAGAATCGCTGTGGGCAGTGTGAGGACTTCTGCCCTCTCAGTTAAACAATAGGTGCAGGGACTGAGTCAAATGAGTCTCTCTGCATCCTGCTTAATGATATCAAGGGGTTGTGTAGGCGTGTCTGTGCTCACATGGCTCTATCAGTACAGAGTGAACTGGCCAGGGATCAGTTTATCTAGACACTTAACCCCAGATAGCTCACATTCAGACACAGCCAACCCCTCTGCGTCCCTAGACGAGGCCCTGGAACTGGCTTTGGAGAGAGAAATTGTGGGCAGCAAGGTGGCGGGGAACGAGGCGGGAGAAATCAACCAAGCTGTAAACGCCAAAGGGCTTGGAGGACCCAGGCCCTCAGGTTTACTTCCTGGAGGCAGACTGCCTGTAGGCTGACAGGCAGCAGCACCCCCCCCCACCCCTCAATCCTCAGACAGTGTCCCAAGTTCACTGCCACCCAGGGTTCCGCCAAGGGCACGCATAGCCGGGAAGATGTGGGCCAACAAGGTTAATTTCCGGAACTTCCTTGTTGACACCGGGGAGGTGGCCCTGCTGCCACCTGCTGCAGAGGTTGTGACTACGGATTGGACTCACAGAGGCAACTTCTGTCACATACCCACCATAGTGATGTGAGTCGCATGTACTGCCCTAGTCCATACAGGTTCCACTGCAACCCTGGTGAGACCAGACACTGTCTAGAACTGACATTGGTGCAGGTGAGAACAATGACTGGTGACCTGGCCCCTTTAAGAGGGACGGGGTTGTTCCCTTTTGACATGGGGGGTTTAGTTGTGAATAGTAACTATGTGGATGGCTGACATGCTCGATCCCTCCATCCTGGGCCTGAATTTCCCCCGGAGCACGGCATGTGTGCTGGACTTTGGGCACAACATGCTGAGATTCCCTGCGGTCCATGTGTACAGTGGGGCCGCTGGCCCCGCAGCCTCTGCAGCTGACTGCCCACCCCTTACTGCCACTGGGCCTGTACCTCCACATCAGCTAGAGATCCCTTCCTCTGCTACAGTCACATGGGCCCCTGAGCCCACATGTGTCCCCTCCAGTGTAGCGCTGCAGCCTCACTCACTTCACTGGAGTCTAACGGGGTTTATCAGAGCGACTTACCTGAAGCTGCCATTGGAGGAGCCCATGATGACCACACGGTTGCCCTTGTGCCACTGCAATCCCACTGCCCTGGTCCTCTACCTCACACCATTGATCCCCTGCCCCACCCATACGGTTGTGTGCCTCTTCAGGTTTGCAGCCTCCTCCTGCACTGAGCGGCCATTTCAGAAGTTTAATTATTTAATTATACAGTAATACACACGTTTCCAACCATTAAAAACATTATCCAGACTTAAAGTCACTTGAATAAAAATATTTAAAAACTTGTTAGCATTTCAATATAGTATCTGGTTGGACTGTGTACTTCCTCTTTGTTTACATGGTTAACATAACACTCACAGCACAAAGTATGCTGTCCTCAGCATTCGTATCTCCGCAACATTCCAAAGATCCATCATAGGCCTTTAGTCTAAAAACAAGCTAAAATGGTCACTGAGAACCTTTGCGTCCATTGATTTCCATCAGCTGTGTTTGGAAAGTTCGAAAGAATTTCTGAGGCTACTGAACAGAGCCAGGGTTGCCAGCTCTCACCCATTTGGTGTGACACTCACACCTTCAGACTCTCACGCTCACGCAAGAAGACTTATTAAATCTTAGGGCAAATCTATATTATTTCATTATAAACCTAAAATTCGCTATATCAAATGCACTGGGGTACTTTGAAAACCCTGAAAACTATTTACAAGGTAATAAAACTGTTACGTACATGTAAATCTGTGTGCATACTTGTTTCAAACTGAAAATCTTATGCCAGCCAGCTAAACAAATTAGACAACCCTGCTACAGGCCTCTCTGTTCAGTTTTCGCTGAATGCTAAGGGTTCCCAGGCAAGCTACTGACCCTCCAAATTTCACAGACCTCTCGGCCACCCAGTAATCTGTAGCTTTAGTGCTGAAAGCCTGACAGTGAGTGTATCATGTGAGGCAGCTGTGGAAATACAGACTCTCGTCTGTGCCACAAAAAACCTTCTACAGCGGCAATGTGGGATCTGTGCTCTCCGGGAGCATAACTGCTCGGTACGGCAGCTCCAGCTCTGAGGGCCGCCGAGTCCCGCTGAGGGTGATACGATGCGCCCAGAGAATCACCAGGACAGAACTGCCGCCCTGCATAAGTCCCCGGGGCCTTATGGCCGGGACTGAGAGGCCGAGGAGAAGCTTCTACCCCCGGCCAGTAGGATCATTAACATCACAGATTAAAAGCTAAAATATGCTATAACTACAATCTGTACTTTAAACATTTCTACATATTTTTTATACATTTTCATCTTTACTTTTTATATACCTTTTATTGTTATATTTTCTTATTATCTTTCTGTAGTTTCAGTACTTCTTTTGTTAATTCACGTTGTTTAATTTTGATGTCCTTTTACTAGTGTGTTTATTACACCGACTGGAGTAACGACAATTTCATTTCGCTGCCAGTGTACCACTACATTTGTACGACAAATAAAAATCTTGAATTTATTGTGTTACCCCCATCACATTGTTTAATGTGTTCCTCATGAATTTCATTGTTTTTCTCAAAATAAACACGTATTCCAATTTTGGTTCTTGCAACACATTTCCAAAAAAGTTGGGACAGGAGCGATTTAGGGCCAGTAGTGAGGTAAATTGGTTAAATAATGATGTGATTTGAAACAAGTGATGTCAACAGGTGATTGTAATTATGATTTGGTACAAAAACAGCACAAATACGTGAGAAAATTATTGAAATGTTTAAAAACAATGTTCCTCAAAGAACGACAGGAAGAGATTTGGATATTTCACCTTCATCAGTGCATACCATAATTAAAAGATTGAAGGAATCTGAAGCAATTTCAGTGCGTAAAGGACAAGGAAGCAAGCCTAAGTTGAACTACCGTGATCTCCGATCCCTCAGCATCCCACTGCATCAAGAATCGTCATTCTTCGTCAATCGTCAATAAGCGATATGACCACATATGACTACTTTGGCAAACCTTTGTCAAGTACCACAATACGTAGTTACATCCACAAATGCCAGTTAAAACTGTACTGTGCCAAAAGCAAGCCCCATCTTAACAGTGTCCAGAAGCGCCGTCGGCTTCTCTGGGCTCAGAACGCATCTGAGTTGGACCATCACACAGTGGAAACGTGTACTGTGGTCAGATGAATCAGTATTTCAGGTATTTTTTGTGAGAAATGGATGCCGTGTGCTCCAGACCAAAGAAGAAAAGGATCACCCATACTGTTACCAGCAATAAGTCCAAAAGCCAGGGTCTGTCATGGTATGGGGTTGTGTCAGTGCCCTTGGCAAAGGTAACTTGCAGTTCTGTGATGGCACCATTAATGCTGAAAAGTACATAGAGATTTTGAAGCACAATATGTTACCTTCAAGAAGACATTTTTTCCAGGGACGCCCATGCATTTTTCAACAAACAATGCGAAACCACATTCTGCACACATTACAAAGTCCTGGCTGTGGAGGAAGAGGGTATGGGTACTTGACTGCCTGCAGTCCCGACCTGTCTCCAATAGAGAATGTGTGGTTCATTTTGAAGCGCAATATGTGACAACGAAGACCCCGTACTGTTGTCTGCTTTAAGACTTGTTTGCAGGAAGAATGGGACAAAATTACACCTGAAACACTACATCACTTGGTGTCTTCAGTCCCTAAATGTCTTTTAAGTGTTGTGAAAAGGAATGGCGACATTACAAAGTACTAAATGCTTTACTGTCCCAACTTTTTTTGAAATGTGTTCTAAGAACCAAAATTGGAATACGTGTTTGAAAAAGAACAATGAAATTCACGAGGAACACATTAAATAATGTGCTGTTGTATTGTTTTCAATGTAATACAGGTCAAAGATAATTTAACAAAGTGCTGTTTTCAGTTTGATTTTCATTTTACATACCATCCCAACTTTTTCTGATTTGGCGTTGTAAAATGTGAACACAAAAGCTTTTTTTGTGTGAACATTATAAAACAGATTAATTCGTATTAAACAATTTGAAAGACATAGACATCTAATATGTGTGTGTCTGTGAGAGAGAGCATTTCAATTAATGCCTATAGTTCAATATTTGTTATAGGTGCTGAATTTCATGGTCATCATTTTGGAAAAAAAGCTACCTAAACCATACGGGACTTAGAAATGGGTTAAAACTGACAGGACGATACCAGATATCAAATTGTATAGTTAGGATGAATGTACTGTTAAACAGCAGCACCATTGGAGGAGTCATGCATGGTGAGGCAGGGGGATATCTGTACATTAATGGGCGATGCATTACTGGGGATCTTTGGCGCCACCTTTTGACCAGTTACAGTCGTCATCAACATTAAAAAAACATTTCCATTTCCACTGCGTGAAAAAACAAATTGCACCCTATTTATAGAGTGGGAGACTACTTTTTGCAAGGATTTATATCTCCTGAAATTGCTTCTTCACAGATAAGCACCAGAATGTTCTTTTCCCAGATGGTAGTAGGGACAAAATCTCCTACCACTGATAATTCTGACCATACACAAATTTTTATTTTTCTGAGTCTTGCGATTTTACCGTATCAAAAATAACCAGTAAATCCTATTATTATCCTGCTACCCCCCACTCTACCAAAACTCATGAAATGATACATTTGGAGGAGGAAGATTTCTAATTGATCCTTTATACCCACCAACCAGACCAGTATAAGAAGCTGTACGATGTAAAGCCTCTTTAAATGGGTACAGACTACTTCCGTTTATTGTAATAAGTATCTCATAAATTTGACTTTACACTTTTGCATGGTATTGATAGATTTTGAAAGTTAATTACTTAACACAATTCTTATTAAAATTGTTCATTATACAACCTGAATGTCTCAAGGTAGCACATTAGTACAAAAGACGCTGTATGATGTATTATTGTAGCAGTCAGATGTTATTTTAACCAATGTACAGGTTTACCTTTAATTTAATTCTACAAACATAATCAAAATCACTTGTGAAAAAGACATTTAGTCATTTACTAAGGCAGATACAACCTGTGGAAGCACAGCTAAAAGCATACCATCACCCATTATAGAGTGACCCATTGTCTTTGTAACTGAGTAATCACAACTAAGTGCAATTTACTATAATGAAACTGTACACAGAAACTGTAAAGGCAAAGGTAATTTATTATGATGAAATGCTTCCAAAATGCCCAGTGTGCTTCAGCGTTTCTCCTTTTCTCCAGTCGTCGACAGGTCCTGTGTTTATTAGGTGATCTGTGATGTAGGAGATCCTGAGAATGGCTGCTGCTCCAAGGATGATTGGCAGGTGGCTTTTCCCAGGAACAGCGGGCTGGAGATGTAAAGGTGGGATGGAGAAAATAAAGTGTAGGGGAATACAGAGTACAAACAACCATAAGAAACACACGGCCCATGGCCATATGTCCACAAGACAACCATCCGCCCAACCCGAGAGGGAGCCCACGAGGGACTAAGGGGGGCCCAACCCCTGTAAAAGGAGGTCCGCAGAGGGGGGACAGACAGCGAGCCCCCCAGTCCCTCCCGCAAGCCCTCCACCGAGGGAAGCGGGTCCAGGGCCAAAGGGCCCCATCAACCGGGAACACTCCCCTGGCGGACGGTCCCCCCAGTCCGCTCCCCGGCAGGACGGATCACCGCCCACTGTAGCGACCCGGCACGTCCCCCCCCTCCCCGACACTGCAGGATGATCTAAGGGAGACCCATACAAACAAAGTGCACCCCCCCCCCCCCCACCACCCAGGAGCGGACCTGCGTCAACTGGGGAGCGGCAGACCCCCCGCCCAGCCCAGACCGAACCCTACAATTCGCCTAGAAGGGCTCAGAGCATCCCTAGATACCCCGGACCGCCTGCCAGGGCCCCACCACGGCGCAGCAGAGCCAAGGACCACCCAGCCCGCAGCCCACAAGAGGAGACGGCCCACACCGGCCAGAGCCGTCTTCTACCTGCCGGGCCACCCCACACGCGCAGGGCCAGAGACAGAGAGTTAGGGGGGACCTCTCAGCCCCCACTGATTCCCCGTCCCATGTTAATGTGAAGTGTGCATGTACATGTGTGAGAGAGTTGTGTGTTTATGTCTACAATGCATTAAAATTAGTGGGTGCAGTTCGAGTATGAGGGCCCCACCACTGGCAGATGGCAGAGTCCCCCATCCCCCTCCCTGCACCCCAAGGCCCTAATGTAGCATGGACTGTGTATATAACTAAAGTGCAAAAAGCAGGTGAACAGTCGAGGCACGGGCACCCCACCGCTGGCAGACGGCAGAACCCCACCTGCCTAAACTCCTCAGCCCTAGTGTCATGTGGTGTCTAATTTAGCACTAGAACTGCCAAATCTACGCGTATTTTCGCAAATTCCCTGGGCCTAACACCTACTAGCATCCCTGCTGAGAGTTTCTTGGGCCATTGTCCTCCTGCTTTTGTTGTGCAAACACACCCATTACCTGTGAGGCCTGGCACATTTGCATTTTTTTACTCAGAGCAGCTAAAATCCAAGGCAGGCTAAACCTCTGTGTGTGACATGGAAACCTTCACAAAAGTCTGCCATATCTATACCAAATATCCCACACACTGACTGACCTGCAAATATGAAAGACACACATTCACAAAATATATGGAAGCACAAGTCTGTTTTATTTATAAAAAAAAATTGAGTGTTTCAAACTTTGCAGTGTTTGCAGACCCAGTGACCATCATCCCTGCATTTGGCGCAAGTGAATTTGTAACACTTTGCACTGGTAAACCTGCTGCGGTTTCTGCAGTTCTCCTGTACCTGACACTGAGTTGTCCATACAAGTCCTGGCACAGCAGCAGCCTTCCTCTGTCCCCATAGCCTTTTGTGGCATAAATTGGCAATAGAGTTCCTTGGCTAGATGACTCAAAAATAATCTTCTTTTGCCTTCCCACCCTGTACATGCCTTGTACAGAACGTAGGAATTTGCCACCACCAGGTCCAGCATGTTGTAAAATACAGCTACTGGCCACCTGCATGTTGCTGCTCTTACGAAATACATGCGCGCCATTTGGTCCAACACATTTACACCACACTATAACAGCGGAGAGAGAGAGAGTCATGAGTGTATTTGCTTTTTTTCTACCTTCTTTCTATATAGGCCTGTATAGTACATATCAGAAAACATTGTAGCACTGATGTAAAATTATACACACATTCACATACCTTCATGTGGTTATAGTCTGTTATCGTGTTGGGTTTCCTCTTTCTGCCTTCACAGATCGCCACATCTTGGTCCAAAGAACTCAGAACACACACAATCTTGTTTTTTTAGGTGCATAAATTGTCAAGGAGACACTGCCACTTCTAAGCACTGACGCGGAGAATTCCTCTTGCTGTGCAGTGTCCTTTGAAATTGGAGGAAGTTCATACCAAACTTTATTCCCTGTGCTCAGTAGTGTTGTTTTGCGCTGAAGCAGTCTGTGTGACAGTGCCAGTGAGGTGAAGAAATTGTCCGTTGTGACATTTCTCCCGTCATCCAGAAATGGCTCCATCAGACTCATGACCATGTTCTCTGCCAGCCTCTCCCTTTTCTGGTGACTGGGGTCCTTTCCCAAGTTAGGGGACATGTTGCAGACGTATTTGGTCTCCAAATCCGTGGCCATCCAGAACTTGATCCCAAATTTGTCCGGCTTGGATGCGATATACTGCATGGACAATGAACCTTGGTCGAGAACAGCTGTACATCTATGTTCATGTTTTCTCCTGGAGTGAAACTTTCAGCACAGTTCTTGGTGAAGGCTGGCAGAGAACGTGGTCATGAGTCTGATGGAGCCATTTCTGGATGACGGGAGAAATGTCACAACGGACAATTTCTTCACCTCACTGTCACTGTCACACAGACTGCTTCACTTTACTGGGCATGGTGAATAACGTTTGCCGTGAACTTCCTCCATTGGCAAAGGACACTGCACAAGGAGAGGAATTCTCCACGTCAGTGTTTAGAATGGCGCGCATGTATTCAGTACGAGCAGCAACAAGCAAGTGGCCAGTAGCTGTGTTTTACAACATGCTGGACTTGGTGGCGGTGAATGCCTACGTTCTGTACAAAGCATCTACAGGGTGGAAAGGAAAAAGAAGATTGTTTCCGATTCTTCTAGCCAAGGAACTCCATTGCCAAATACAGGGATGATGGTCACTGGGTTTTCAAACGCTGCAAACACAGACTTTGAAAGATAGACAGACTGTGTGGGACAGTAACCACTGAGACAAAAGGCAGAAAGATGATGAAGAGATGAACCTGGAACTGAGGCACGGATACATCAATTTTTACATGAACAGCCAAACATGCAAAGCTGGAGAGATCACACAAAAACAAAATTCACTTTTGGTGTTATAATTCAGTGATGGCCAATGAAAATGAAATGACATTTTATTCTGTATGTGTATGAGCATGTCAAAAACCATGGACCATGACTTCACTCAGCTTATGACATTTATATACAAACATGCATTGGAGACTGAAGTGTTAGCATGTTTTTATTTTATTCATTTCATTCTATTAGCAACTTTTCATTCTATTTTCACTCAATTTGTTTTATAAATAACACAGACTTGTGTTTCCATATATTTTGTGAATGTGCGTCTTTCATATTTGCAGGTCAGTCAGTGTGTGGGATATTTGGTATAGATATGGCAGACTTTTGTGAAGGTTTCCATGTCACACACAGAGGTTTAGTCTGCCTTGGATTTGAGCTACTCTGAGTAAAAAATGCAAATGTGCCAGGCCTCACAGGTAATGGGTGTGTTTGCACAACAAAAGCAGGAGGAGGATGGGGCTGAAGACCTGCGAAAATCACAGCAGGGGTGACAAACACCTTGGGACTCTCAGCAGAGAATAAAAACTCGGCAAATCTAGTGCTAATGTGCAAGTAAAACCTCCCCACTGCCCCTCAAAGCCCTAGTGTTGTATGAAATGTGGTGTCCGGCCCAGGAGAGCAATAAGGGCGTGCAGGAGTGGGCCCCCCCCCGGCACCGGGGCCAGATCCCCGACTGGCCCCGATTAGTCCTCATCCCCGACCCCACACAACCGGCAGGGGCGGCCAACCGAGGGGGTTCAGGGGCGCCACATTAACAATTGTTAATAAACATTCCACTATACATCTCAAAATTTAGCACACTTAATTCATTATCTTTGATACTGTTTCAAACATTTAATGTTCCCCAAACAGCAGCAGAAGAACCACAGCTTCATCTTCCTTGTATTTTGGCTCTTCTCTGTGTCAAGAGCTCTACAAGCTCAACTTTAATATTAATTTTCCACCACTTCTACATCTTCTATCTATACCAGACCCACATCTATCTCTACACCGCCAGTTTCCTCTCTGAAGAGTCTCAGAAACAATGCCAGCATTGCCTATCACTCTCACACCCTCCCCTCCCTTACACCAGTCAGTCACACCTCCCAGTCCCCCCATAACCTCCCCAGCCTGGACAGTGGGGGGTGTCGCTGGTGAGCACTCCTCCAAACCTTTCCTCTCTCCCCAGTCGATCACCTCGTCCCACAGGTCCCAGGCTCCCCAGTGCTGGTCGTTGGTCCAGGAAACAGCTTTCGGAATTTTCATTCTGGTTAACATAATTAACTAGCCGTCTGTGATACTCTCAAAGCCAAACTAGACACTGTGAATTTTCAACGTACTCCAGACATTTGCTAAATGCTATTCACCAAGAATGCCTATGGAAAGGGATGGAGCCTTCATTAGCTGCTCGTGGGATCGAGGCTACTCCGATAGAAGCGGCCAAATTGCTAAAACTGTTTCACAACCTATACAGTAACGCTGGCGAAATCAGGACGCTGCTTCGGTACGTTATAACATCGCCATGGAAATGAACCCAGCAAACGGTTAATCTTACTTCAACAACATGGGACATTTAAAAAGTAAACGTATAGGGGCTCTTTTCAGAATAACATCTTCAGATGAAACGCATTACGACAGACCGGATGAGTAAAACCAATCATATCAACCATAAGGCTTGTTGTTTTTAAGTTTAACACAATTATTTTCTCTTACACTTTAAATATAAACAATCACATTACGAAAAATGGCCACAGCATCTACAGTTTAAGCTACTAATTTTAAATATATTTCAATTATATTTTGCGGCAATATTTGCATGAACTATATCACGACATAAAATGAAATATAAAATTAACTATGCTAACAAAACATAATCTGAAGAAATAGCAAGAAACATAGGAAGAGATGCTTCTCACCGCTGCGCCATCGCTCTGTCAGAAAGTTTATGTTCAAACTGCACTGATTTTGTTTCTATGGAAACCAGCGAAATTTTTCATTGGTCGAAAGGATGAAGATGTGTACTGACGCCATTTTCAACGAATGAAAACGAGAATTAATTGTCAGGGCGGGACGAATTTGAAGGTGAACCAATCAAAAGTAGTATGTTTAGCTCGTGCTTGTTTTGGCTGAGCGTGATTGGATTTGTTGATCTGACCGCATTCAAGCCGTAAACCATGTATCTACTTGTCAATGGGAAACCACGCAGTTCTGTCTATAAATACTGACTGTAATTTTTTTATGACATTATGTCTTTGCTACGCAGTATTACGGTAATGCGTAATACCGCGATGTTTGGGGTGCCCCGCTGTTTTTTTTCCATAGCTGGTGAACGCAATTAGCATTTTAGCCACGTTGGTAGGTCCGCTTTTGAGAAAGAACACTATAGTTCTTGTTATTCACATTCTGTGTCCTGGTGTTTTTAATTTCTCATAATGTGAACAAAGATATGTCATATACAAGTTTTTTGAGAGACTAAATTTTGGTTTGATTTATAATTTATTTAATGGTAAATAAAGTTCTTATATAGCCATTTTAGAATTAGTGCAGTCTTTCGTTTAGAATTAGCGCAATATTCTTAAAAACTGCATGTTCAAACCAAACGCCATGCCATAATAACTGCTTTACAGATATTTCATTCAGGAATCTATGGAGGGTATACTGTAGGTAGGCCTGTTTGTGTGTGTGTGCGCGCGCGTTTGGGTGGGTGGTTATGTACATAGTGCTATAAAAACATGTTATTTTGACTTTGTAGGGACATGTTTTCGGTCCCGAAAGTAAGATACTGAATTTTATTAAATTCTGTGAATGCAGTCAAATGAATAATTCAAAAAGTCTTGCATTTTGTTTGGTTGCTTACTGTTACTGCTTGGTAACTACTGCAATGTTTAAGGTTGCCATAGTTAGGATTGGGGTTACGCCCATACAAATGAATGGAGAATCCCCACAAAGATTCAAATACCTAATCTGTGTGTGTGTGTGTGTGGAGTAGGTGTATATTACATTGTGGGGACCAAATGTCCCCCACAATGTGACAAAAACCCCGTTATTTTGATGTTTTGGGGGGCATTTTCAGGTACTCACAAAGATCTGTAAATACAGTCAAAAAACTAAAAATGCCAAAAGTCTTGTATTTGGTTTGGTTACATATGGTTAAGGTTAGGGGTTGGTAGGGGTTAAAGTTGTCATGTTGGGATTACAGTTTTCCCCATAGAAATGAATGGAGAGTCCCCACGAAGATATGATTACACAGCTGTATGTGTGTGTGTGTTGTGTGTGGTATCAGATCAGTCCCTGAGAGTTCAGTAGTCAGGCGCCATGTTTCTGAGTCTGGTTGTGGAGGCCTAAATGCTTTTCCAGATGCCAGAGTGAAAAGATTATGTGAGGGGTGGGTGCGGTCATCCACAATGTTGGTGGCTTTGCGGATGGAGCGTGTGATGTGAATGTCCATGATGGAGGGGAGAGAGACTCTAATAATCTTCTCAGCTATCCTCACTATCCGCTGGTCTTATGATCTGAGGCGAGGCAGTTCCCAATTCAGACCGTGATGCAGCTGCTCAGGATGCTCTTGTCTAAGGAATCAAAAATGTGGTTCCATGGGGTTCCAGACAGTGACCTTTTTTGGAGACAGTGAGACTCCAAGTGAGATTTTATACCTAGGTGCACCAGTTATGACATTGGTCAGGTAGGCTGTGGTCTGTTAGTTGGTGACAAGTGGCTGGTGATCCATGCAACCCAAGCAGAAGTGAGCAGAACTTGTATCAGCCAAATAGACAGGAGAAAGCGGATTTTTCATTGGACTTCAGGACTCCTGAGTAACAGATAAAGACAGAGAAACAGCAAAGTTATGGAGAATCAGGAAGTAAGTGCCAGTCTGCGCAGATCTGAGGTCAGTGAGACACACATAAGGCTCCTCTGATGCTCCTCTTCATCCGCTGATGGGCCTCCAGGTGAGAATCACAAATCAAACATAATAACAACTGACACAAAGGCCTGAGGTCAGACCCTCTGTATGCAGCACACAGTGTGTCTGCAGTCTCACCCTCACATCGTGTATGATGACATTTCTGCTTTTTAGATTAAGTGCCTGTCTGAGAATAACTTCTGCATCATGCTAATTATTTAGCTGTTTCGTGCTCATGGGCAAAAGAAAAATGAGGATTAAGTTAAATATATCAGAAATAAATTTCTAATGTGGCTCAAGGCCACAGTAAAGTGGACCATCACATCAAGTAAGTACAAAACAGCCTTTACTAATACGCTAAGGGTTAAAACAACATATAAGATGTGCATAATCTGACAGTATATCAGCGTGAGAGCAAGGCTGGCCCTGGAAGTGGTGTGCATGCAATGGCAGAGCAAAGTTAGAGACACCCGCTAAAAACTTTCATTTCATCTCACTTGCTCCTTTCTTCTTTTTCCTTCTTTTTTTCCCTCCTAATCTGTCCATCCTCTTCGGCCAGCTCACCCACTGCATCACCATGCCGCCTAAAAATGAAATAAATAATTTTTTTAAATTTAAAAAATGAAATCGATCAACATGAGAGGCCTATACAGAGTTTATAGAACCCCTCATGGTAAAGCAAACATGTTTGTCACAGCAGTGCATTCAGACCATGATTCTGCTAAAGCTGCCGGACAGGACAAAGGGAAAAAAAAGAAGAAGGTGGGGGTCAGTGCAGCAGTGGGTAGTTCAGGTCCAGAATGTAAAAATCCAGACCAAGATTTAGTTTCAACCAAACAGCTGAGTACTCTGTATCAGTGTCATTCTTAAAGTCGTGTTTCAACTTCTGGCAAAGTTCTCCCAGGAGCCTATCTCTGTTGTATGTACAGTCGGCATGTAATTCATTCCTGCCCAGGTCCCTGACAAACAGTTGGAGGCAGAATTACTTGTTATCAGAGTATGTGAATTTTTACACACACCAGCAGCTGTGACAGAATAAGATATTTCCTTTATACTGCTGCCACATAGTGGACACAAAGAAGACTGCAGTCAATTCTAAAATCAGTCGGTCAACATGCTACCACCACAGACTATAATCGGGAAGTGATCAAACTTCATGGAACAATATGAATATAAACAAACAGATGTAGTAAGTATATTGTGCAAAATGTATCTTCATCTTAACTACGCTGAATGGTGGAGTCCCAGAGTAAGTGATCCTCACCTGGAGGCCCATCAGTGAAGAAGAGGATGAAAAGGAGCATCAGAGGAGCCTTATGTGTGTATCGCTGACCTCAGATCTGTGGAGACTGACACTGACTTCCTGACTCTCCTTAACCTCACTGCCTCCCTTTTTGTGGGTTTTAAATGTTTAAAAATCATCCATCTATCTTTGATTTTCATAAACTGTTTGTGCACTGATGCATTTCCTGTCTATTTCTTGTCTGTAAAAAGGAAAACAGTTTGATGCTGCTGTTGTCCTGCTCTTACCAGGAATAAATATTTTGATTTCATCTAGAATCTTATCATTTTAGAAACATGATTTCATAGCAAAATTATTGATAGCTGGTCTTCACAGTGAATCATTCATGCTCACAGAATTTAAACTACAAACAAATTAATCAAATAAGTCTAGTTCTTTTCTAAACTGTTACTTCCTCATATTGCAAATGAGCAAAGAGCAGTGAAATCAGACTTATTCTGAAAAGCAGAAAAGTCGTCATACAGGATGTGAGTGTGAGACTCTGCAGAAACACTGTGTGCTACATACAGAGGGTCTGACCTCAGGCCTTTGTTTCAGTCTTTATTATGTTTTATACAGTTTTAAAATGTCACTGCAGTAGGTCCTTTTCATATGTGTGGATCAGCACAAATCATGAGGTCCGTTAGGAAGGTGTCTGTATGACAGGGGTGGGGGTATCCTGGGGGGGGGGGGATGGGTGGGGGCAAAGTCAGGTAATTCACTTCATCTGGGTCTTATCAGCAGTCCTGTGTTTCTCTCAGCACCACAATGATGTTTCACACATAATGGGGTCCGTGGGCCTCCTCAGTTATATTCAGGCTTTCAAAGTTCTTCAATCATAAAAAGTCACATGGATCTGACACTCTGACACTGTTATATTAATTTGTTTAAATTCATTGAAAATACTATATATTACAGCTAGTATTTGGATCCGTCTGCTCTTTATCCGTTCCTCACTGGCATACCTGGGTCTTTGTGCAGTGCTTTCCGGAAGCATCAGAACCATTCATAAGGGAATCTATGTGTGGCTGCCCTCTAGTGGATACACAAAATTCGGCTACTTAAGTAATTTGACTATATTTCCCTCCTAGTTTAGTTTAGTTCCTAATTTAATTTAACAGATGAAACTGAAGGCAGAGCTGGAAATTAGTTTAGTCATGACTTCAGAAGTTACGCTGACAAGGGATTCTGTACAATCAGAGATGAAGCTGCTGGATGGGCTGGTCATCGCCTGCTTTTTCTGACTGATGTAGGTCTGGATGTAAAGTTACAAACTGCTTAATGTGTATCAATCTGTTTTATAATGTTCACACAAAAAAGTGCTTTTAATGTGTCTGCACCTTGTATCTCCCACAATGTGCTTCTGCATTTGATATCTTCTTGACTTGGGGATAAAGAGATTTAACTGGATGGATTTTACTTTTGTGAAGCACTACAGTCCAAAGCTGAACTGATTGTTCAAAGCTTTTTGGTTTTTAAGCAAAACTACTTCATTTAATTTATCTGAAACCCACTTTGCGCCTTTCTAGACTCAACAAAGCATCATTGCCAACAAAATAAGTGAGTTACAGTTAAATCAGGTAAAGAAGTTTCATTTGGAATTTACTGATCCAGGTTTTCAGCACCACGGACACCAACTAGACTTACTGTCATTTAATGGGAGTGAAAGCAGAAACCAATAGATCACACAGGGATATTTTCATTTGATGGTGTCTTTCTTTTTACTTTTGATATGCCGTCTTCCTCCTTAGCTGATATGTGAGGCTGCTGTCAGCTGAGACAAGCTGGTGTGATTTTACGCAGAGTGATAAGTGGGCGGTCCTGTTTTCGTGTGTTACATTTTCATTTGATTTTGGCCAATATGTATGTGGTACTGTTTCCTCCTTAACTGATATGCACAGGCTGTTGTTAGCAGAGACAAGCTGGTGTATTTGTACCGCAGATTGAAAAGTGGGCGTTCCCGATTACATCACTCTTTTAAAGAGTCCCTGATTGGTGGGCTCTGACGTGGAGGGGTGACCTAAAAACTCCAAACCATTTATCCATCCATCCATCCATCCATTTTCCAAACCGCTTATCCTACTGGGTCGTGGGGGGTCCGGAGCCTATCCCGGAAGCAATGGGCACGGGAACAACCCTGGATGGGGGGCCAGCCCATCGCAGCCAAACCATTTAAGTTTGTGAAATTTATTTTTAATAATTACCAATTTCAGAAAAATATGAAATGTTTTGTAAAGTATCAATTTATTAATCATGTATTCAAACAAATTATGACCAGTATAAAAGACACATACAAAACTGTACAAAAGTCTTGGGCTGTCGAAGAAAATGATGTTCAAATGATCTTCATCTTGGTCTAGAATTATAATATTTTGTCCGTGAAAGTGTGGCAGCCCAGTCATTTCAAAATCTCTTCTAAAGTTAGTAAAACATTTGCACCAACCATCCAATAGACCTATATCTTTTTATAACACAACTCCTATGGCTAATCAATGCATCATTAACATTTTGTCACGGGAGACGGCAGCGATCGCGGGCAGGCGGGTAAGAAGCAGGCAGACAGCCGAGAATCAGGGCAAACGAGGGGTTTAATCTCAGGGACGAGGGCACGAACATCAACTGACATCAATGACGGACAAAGGACTCGGGTAAGACACGGACTGAAATACACAGGACTGAGCAAATTAACTAGATACAGCTGGGTACAATCGGGAGAAAACACGTGGGTAATCAGGGGGCGTGGCACACAGGAGGAGCGGACGAGCCGGGCATGACACATTTGTTTAATTAAATTAATTAATTAAGTGAGCTGGTGGCAGAATTTAACAAATACATGGAATGGCTGGGGTGCCCCTGAGGAGAGGTTTAGGATCCAAAGCGTGGTTCATCTAGCGATCCAACAAGGCATCAGTAACTTTATGGAGAAAAGAAGAAATTCTTGTTAGTTTTTATTGTGTCACTTTTAATTTGCATATATTTTTATGATAATTGTGTTTTTGTTCTGAGCAAATATACACAACCCAATTAAATAGCATTAAACGTTTTCTTTGATGGCCCAAGACTTTTGCATAGTA
This sequence comes from Brienomyrus brachyistius, assembly GCF_023856365.1. Lineage (NCBI taxonomy): Eukaryota > Metazoa > Chordata > Actinopteri > Osteoglossiformes > Mormyridae > Brienomyrus > Brienomyrus brachyistius. Next base: position 53,300 of record NW_026042881.1, on the reverse strand, counting down.
CCATATTTTTTCAGAATCAAGAGACAATTTAATAAAAACCAGTCTTACCTTCACAAGATAACGATTATTAAACATTAACCAGCAGGTGGCAGCAAAGCACTTGTGAATAAGTGGCCAATACGTGGTTGTACAGGTTGCCAGCAGATAATCATCCCCTCTGTGTTTAACTGACTCTCATGCTATGACTGTACAGACTGAGCAGGGCCGAGTGAGAGAGGCCTCACTGCAGTTAGCATAACCGTTTATTTTACAGCTCGTCTGACTCATTCTACTCCACGAAGGTCATCTCCTCTGCCAGCTTCCTCTGATCCAGGGAGACCCTCTGCTTCTCTCTGATTGGTTCCAGCTTTCTACAGGAGGTCCAGTGCAGCTGAATGGTGATGATAGTGCAAATCAGGTAAAACACACCAGTCCCAGCTTTCAGTACAGCATCCAGAACCTGCTCCCACCTGTGAGACATATAATACACCAGTGTGTCTGTCAGTCACACATATCACATTTAAACTTGAAGAGCAAAACAGTGAATCTATTCTGACTGAAGTAAGTAAGACTAAGAAAAGGTCACTCTTGAAACTGAAATATAAATTATGAAAGATATTCTACAGAGAAAATGATTAGATGGAGAACAATGAATTAGTGTTCACATCCCAGGGCACTGATAGTGAACAGGTGAGATAAATGATTTTATTAACATATTTTAATGTATCTATTGTATCAGGGTGGCATGGTGGTGCAGTGGTTTGCACTGTCGCCTCACTCCTCTGGCACGTGTACTCAAGTCTTCGCTGGAATTCCGTGTGTATGGAGTTTGCATGCTCCCCCTGTGTCATTGTGGGGTTTCCTCCAGGGACTCTGATTTCCCCCCACAGTCCAAAAACATGCTGAGGCTAATTGGAGTTGTCAAATTGCCGGTAGGTGTGCTTGTGCGAGGGAATGGAGTGTGAGCGTGTCCTGCAATGGGTTGGCACCCTGTCATGGGACGTTCCCTGCCTTGCGCCCATAGGGACCCTGAGTTAGACAAGCAGTTTCAGACAATGGATGGATGCAGCACTGGAACAGATATTACAGAGTACAACTGTAACACTGGTCTACGCTGCAATGAAAAACCACCTACAGACATGTTAGTCAGTCTGCACACCATTAGTAACAATTCATCCTCACAAAGATGAAAAAATGCCTGAATTATGTTGCAAGCTACATGGATTTGTCTGGATTTGTATACATAACAAGTGACTGGCTGTATGTCTGTGGAAAATGCTGTGATTTTTGTCATATTACAGACTGATCATAAACTAGAAGACACACATTCAATATTAAAGACACCAATTAGCCTGACTGTGCGTTTTTGGATTGTTGGAGGAAACCCACACAGCATGTGGAGAACATGCAAACTCCACACAGACAGAGCAGAAGCCAGATTCAAACCCCTAAACATGGAGGCGTGAAGCAACAGCGCCGCCTACTGGACCACCGTGCCACTATCATTGAAACAATAATCCCAATAAATAACTCTGTTTCACAACAGCTGATAAATAGGGGATTATCCCCACAAAGAAGCACAAACCCCTTCGTGAGTGAAACTGCTGGGTTGATTAGTATGTATCTATTTATATTCAAGCATAAATAATTCACAGGCAGATTTAAATCAATTACTTATGTTTAACAGTAATATGAACTGGAATCTGCAGGATTCCACAACCAGCCACCAATACCAGCCAGTGTCCTTCCTCTCCAGTGTCCTTCCTCTTCCTCTTCATTGTCACAATGAAGGTTTTATTTTCTGTGTCATCCCTGATCAGGACAGGCCTCCCATGCAAACTCACTGATCTCTCTGAAGCACAGGAGCCCCCAATCTTACACCACATCCTTTGTCTTTTGTTGTTTCCATAGTAACACTGACACTGTCTCCATCCACACCCGTCACCTCCTGTTTGTCCACTGACAGCCCTGGAGGTCTTCAACACACAGGTAAAACACTCAACGATTTCCACAGCAATGAAATGTTTATGAATATCAGCCCATTACAACATACATACTGTATGTAAATGTTTGGCCAACCCCTGACATTTTTTAACATATTGCTTATCATATTTAACCTCATGAAGTCGCCCGATTTAGCTGACACTGTTACTTCTTCCAAGTCTCGTTTATCATATTGAATTAAATTAAAATGCAGATTTTTAAAATATTAAAACATTTTTCCATCAGTGTTTGTGTTAAGGTCCTTCCTTTTTGACTCAGTGACATGTTACATACTGTGCATCTCATTGGCTACAGTCCGCAGTACAGACATCTTACCATCAGTGACTGACAGATTAACCTGATCAGAGAGGCTCCACTGTACTTCACACCACACCAGTACCGATCGGAATCCTCAGCTGTCAGATTGTTGATGGTCACAGTGAAGACTCGCTGGTCAGGATCATCTCTGACTCACACTTTACCCTCCTGTGGAGAGTCAGTGTGTACTATGGGAGTACATGACTTCACATTATACCCTCTGCACCAGTACGGGACTCCACTCCAACAACCGCTGCAAAAACCGCGCCTCCCTGAGAGCCATCACCCATCAGCTCATCAGCCACTGCAACCAACTGCAAAGACCTCCCTCTTTCCTGCATCCAAGTAAACCAACTTCCTTTCCTTTCTAACAACCTAAACTGTCCTTTTCACCTGCTATATTTCTTTAGGTTTATATTCCTACAAACTGCTTGCTTTGCAGAACAGTTTTTCCCTTTTTAGGTTAATCATTTTAAATCTGGTCACTGCATTTTCATGATTACATCGTTTGTGTCTTTTCCGTTATTTCATGTTTATTGTTTGTTAGGTATAATGTCTGTCTTATGTTAGTTGTAGGAATAAATGTATGTCTTTTTACACAACTTCAGCCTCCGTCATTGAGTGCTCACAATAGTCCCTGCCTCTGCGATCTGGCTACTACGCTCTGAAACCTCAAACTCGCCTGAAATATCGCGAGACTCTCTCTCATTGGCCGTGAGGGGAGCTTCGCTACCGATCGTTTACATTACCTGGTGACCCAGCTCGCTGGACGAGCCTACTAACCCAGGTTATTAAGCGATACGGGTTATTAATGAATCCCATTTAAGTCTCACATTAACAGACTCACTGGGATTCGCATTTGAGTTTGGAGGAGCCGACCATTCGGCATAACAATTGGTTACTAATCAGCATCAAATAATAATTAATTAAAAGTTAATTAATTTCAAAACATATTGGTGGAGATATTAAAATATACCTGAGCTAATAATTCCTACAGCTGTCAGATTGTTGATGGTCACAGTGAAGACTCGCTGGTCAGGATCATCTCTGACTCACACTTTACCCTCCAGTGGAGAGTCAGTGTGTACTATGGGAGTACATGACCTCACATTATACCCTCTGCACCAGTATTTCACATGAGTTTTATATCTGTCACCATAGGAACATGGGATTGTTACAGATCATCCTTTCTGTACACAGGCCCATTTCACTGTAGACACACTGTCAGCACCTGTGGGGAAAATAATTAACTGAATAAGGATTTTCCATCTTATGACATCTCTAAGTAATTATGCTTGGTTTGTGTAATACTTAGATTAGGTCATGTGTAATTAACAGAACAGTGATGATGTATAAAAGTCAAAGACCATCATTTTACTATAAGAACAAGGAAAACAAAACTAGTGTCTGATCTTGGGAAGGGCTTCAGCAGGATGTGGGATCGGGAATCTGAGCCTGGCAGTGTGTTCTAGGGTCTGAGAGGAAAACCAGGACCTTAAATCCCTAGTAAAAGGCCTAGATGAGGGTTTCCGGTAATGGCGGCTTGCTGAGAAGACGTGCCCACTTCTGCTCCGCTATGTTTCTGTAAAATCCTGAATAATACTCGTTTATTGGACGTTGAACAAGACCAGTAGTGATGCCTCTCTCGCAAAAGAAACTTGGTAAAAACATTAGTAGACCGACTCAGTCGAAATTGTCTAACTTCACTTCTAAGTCGAGCTCCGAGGCTAGCTGTGAAGCTAATGTTAGTGGTGAAGATAGCGAGAATAATACCAACACCTGTCAGGTGATGGAGGAGAAAATTGACAAGCCAAATGAGAGGGGAAAGACGGTCGAAAGCTTAGACGCAGTACTGGCGGCTATTGCAAACTTGAAATCGGATTTTTCCTCCAAACTGGACGGTATTTTGTCAGCAATAGAGACTGTGAGGAAGGATGTTAATGAGTGTGCTAAGCGGGTCGGTGAGGCGGAGGCCCGGATATCTGCAGCAGAAGATAGTATCACCACCTTGGAAGCAAAGGCACGGACTCTTGAAAATAACAACAAAGATCTCGAAGACAAAGTGCTGGATCTGGAGGCCAGATCGCGACGTTCTAACTTGAGACTTGTTAACCTGCCCGAGGGCGCGGAAGGAGAGGACGCGTGCGTCTTCTTGGAAAACTGGCTGCCGGAGGCTCTGAACTTGGCACCGCTACATACCGCTCTGACGCTGGAGAGAGCTCATCGGATCGGCCAGAAGAATACGTCAAACACCGCTGCACCGAGGACAATGATCATGAAGTTCCTAAATTACAAGGATAAAATGACCGTGATAAGAGCTGCCAGGGCAAAGGGACAGATTCTTTTCAAGAACCGTCCGGTGAGATTTTATGAGGACCTGGCGACTGGTGTACACAGAAAACAGAAAGAGTTTAACGCCGTGAGACAACAGCTTCGCTCCATGGGGATCCGGTACGGCATGATTCCTCCCGCGCGACTGATAGTGACATACAACGGAAAGTCTCGCATCTTTAACCAGCCAGGTGAAGCGGAGAATTTTGTGAAGGCTCTGAGGTCAGAAAGTGGACTGGGTTGAGAATGTAATCATTGACATGCTGTGTGTTGGCATGAAGGAATAATTACTGAGCTTTAAGTTTTAAAAGAAGAGTGAAAGAGAAAGGCCAATTTGTTATATTTGTTTATCGGTCCAGAGGCTTACAGCTACTATTAGTAGCCTAATTTTCTTAATGTATCCAATAACGAGTTTTTCTGTTTATGTAGCGGGGTGGGGTAGGGGGGAAAGGTGTTTAGGCATAGTCGGTTGATCCTCACTTTTGGGTGGAACAACCTTTAGCTGTTAGACAGGTACCAGTATATATAGGGGGAGGGAAATGGGTACCAAAGTTCAAGTTAAAGGGGTATGTTCAATACTTATTGTTGTGGGTGTAGTTTTTGACATTCAGATGTTATTTGTTTCTCTATCCTTTAATATTTCAAATGTGTTGGGAAGCTCATTTAGTGCTGTGTGTTATGTCTGGTGGAATAAGAATAAAAATTTCTTCTTGGAACTGCAGAGGACTACAAAAACTGGAGAAGGTAAAACAAGTAATGACTAGGGTGAAATCTATGCACTCTGATATCATGCTACTTCAGGAAACACACCTGTTGTCTAGTCAAGAGGCGAAGATTAGGAGGAGGTGGCAGGGCAGTATATATTCTGCACCCTTCACCTCTCAGGCAAGAGGTGTTATGATTTTGATCCACAAATCTATACCATTCCATGTGACAAGGGTTATTAAAGACAAGGCGGGGAGATATATTATTTTACAGGGCACACTTATTACGGAAAAAATAATCCTGATAAATATCTATGCTCCAAACATTGACGACCCAAAGTTTTTTCATAATCTTTTTTTGACAGCATCATCTCTGTCTGGTAGCTTTATTATAGGAGGGGATTTTAATTGTACATTGAATCCAGAATTGGATAGGAGCTCAGGTATTGATTTCTCGCATCCTAAAAGTAGACAAACTATTCAACATTTTATGAAAGAACTTGATCTGAGGGATATTTGGAGGGATATGAACCCCAAGGTCTTAAAATACTCCTGCTACTCAAATACACTTTTTTTTTTTTTTTTTTTTTAGTTTCTGGCAATATGAGGTACAAAATAAAGGATTGTCACTACGATAGCATTTTAATATCTGACCATTCGCCAAACTCATTAATATATGAAGGTTTAAGACTAAAAAGAGATCCCCCTAGATGGAGATTTAAACAAAAATAGACAATCAAATAAATATTTATTTTGAAACTAATACGGATTAAACGTCACCCTGCACAAGGTGGGAAGCATTTAAGGCCTACGTAAGAGGTCAGATTATTAGTTTTACAAGTTATAGAGCAAACCAAACTTATAAGAAAACAAAAAAGTTGGAGGCGGAGATTGAGCTGCTTGAGGGAGAATACTTTCAAACCTTTTGTCCAAGAGTCCATCAAAAGCTTTTATTACTAAGAACACAGTATAACGAACTTTCTGCTTCTAAAGCAGCCTCACATCTTTTGCGTCTTAAACAATCATTCTATGACCAAGGGGAAAAGCCCGGGAAATTATTAGCCTGGCGCCTCCGACAATTACAAAATGAGAAAAACATTACTTCAGTTGTAAACAGTGGTGGACAGATCATTGTTGACCCTCTAGGAATTAATGAAACTTTTAAGTTTTTTTTTTATGAAAAACTATACAGCTCAGACATAACACATATGGGACAAGAGCAAAATCTCTTCTTAGATACCCTTCAGATACCTAGCATTTCAGAACTAATAAGTGCAGACCTTAATACACCTATAACAAAGGAGGAAATATCTATAGCAATAGATCATTTGAAAACAGGTAAAACCCCAGGCCCAGATGGGCTGCCGACAGAAATTTATAGGAAATTTAAAACTAAATTGCTGTCCCCTCTTTTTGACATGTTCGCGGATTCATTTGAGAAGGGAATCCTTCCGGCTTCATTAAGAGGAGCTCTGATAACTTTACTACCCAAACCAGGTAAACCGTGCAATAAATGTGGAAACCTAAGACCAATAAGTCTTCTTAATGTGGATTTAAAGATACTTTGTAAAATTTTGGCTCGAAGACTGGAGAGATTCTTACCTGATCTAATTCCCTGTGACCAGAATGGGTTTATTGCAGGTAGACAGGGATTTCATAATGTGAGACGAGTGTTGGATATTCTTCATAATCAGGAAGGAAAAACAGACAATGCTTTACTATCACTGGATGCCAAAAAGGCCTTTGATAGAGTTGAGTGGCCCTACTTATTTGAAATATTAAAAAGATTTGGCTGTGGGGATAATTTCTGTCGGTGGATTAGACTTCTATATAATGAACCATATGCTGAAATACTGACAAATGGAATTATATCTAAACCATTTGAAATTAAACGGGGATGCAGGCAAGGGTGCCCTTTGTCCCCCTTATTGTTTATTTTAGCAATTGAACCGTTTGCCATTGCGGTGCGGTCTCATAAAAACATAACTGGTTTATCAGTAAATCAACAGGAACATAGAATTGCTTTATTTGCAGATGATGTCATCCTTTTTTTGGAAAAACTGAAAGATTCTATCCCAGCCTTGTTGGATTTATTACACACATTTGGACGGATATCAGGATATAAAGTGAACAAAGAAAAATCTTCATTAATGATACTTAGCTCAGAAGAGAGAAGAAGTGCCGGAAATTCCTTCCAATTCAAAATGGTAGACTGTTTTACCTATCTCGGGATTAGGATAGTGCCATGTTTGAGAGACATTGTTGGAGCTAACTACACCCCTATGATAAATTCCATCATCTCATCTGTAGATAGATGGAAACCCTTGCCCTTGTCACTTATAGCAAGAATTAATGTTCTTAAACTAAACATAATGCCCAAACTTCTGTACTTGTTCCAGAACATTCCATTGTCACCTCCTGCTAATTTATTCTCACACCTGAAAAAAATGTTTGTACGTTTTTTGTGGAATAATAGACGACCGAGGCTGCGTTTATCACTCTTGTACTTACCGTATGAAAGAGGAGGCCTCAAATGTCCCAATCCACTTTGGTACTATTGGGCAGCTCAATTGAGGACTATGATGTATTATTTTACAGATAAATCCCTCCCGCCTTGGATGAATATTGAAAACTGCTCGGTACCTCTTCCCCTTCCCCAATACCTATATTCAGCAAAAGTCAAAATGTTGAAAAAAAAGACAAAAAATCCTATAGTCAGAAATATGATTATAATCTGGTATCAGGTTAAGAAATATCTGGGTGAATCCACCTCTCTCGCACGCTTCAGCCCAATATGGGGTAATCATTTTTTCCCTCCAGGCAGAGCAGACCCTGGTTTTAGGAAGTGGGCTGACAAAGGTTTAAAGACAATAGGGGACCTCATGGGATCAGAGGATGAGACTTTGATGTCATTTGAGGAGTTGATTGCCAAGTATGATATTCCATGCAAACATCGATTTAAATATCTACAAATGAGAAACTTTATTGGATTATCTCAAAATCAATGCTTGTCAATCCCTCCGTTATCCACATTGGAAACAGAAATGAAAAAAGATTGCTTTGGAAAGGGAATAATCTCCAAACTATATAATATATTAGTAGAGGGTTCCCCTGAATCTTCTTTAGGGAAACTTAATGCCTGGAGGGAAGACTTACAGGAGGACTTATCCTCCGAAGACTGGGAGGAGGCATGTGCTGAAGCACAAACACAAACTACCAGTACCCGTCTTAAAGTACTGCAATATAATTGGCTAATGAGGACATATGTGACTCCAGAAAAGCTTAATAAGTATAATGGTGATAGCCCAGACTTGTGTTTCAGGTGTGGAGAGGAGAAAGGGACATTCTTCCACTGTATCTGGGAATGCAATAAAGTACAATTGTTTTGGAAAGAGATCAAACAAGCTCTGGATACTATATTGGGTATACAATTAGATCTTGACCCTAAACTATTTATTTTAGGTTTATATCCTGATGGACATCTTATGTCTAGAAAGATAATTACCGCCATGGACTTATGTCTACTATTAGCAAAAAGAGTCATAGCACTCTCATGGAGGAAGACCAGTAAACCAAAACTCATTAACTGGATAAAGGAACTGTCCACAACTTTACCTATGGAGAAAATTACTTACATTGTCAAGGGAAAACTGTCACTTTTTCAAAACATTTGGGGTCCCTTTATGCAATATATGGAAAATGTGGATCTTAGTAGTATTGTGAATGAGGCAGATGAGATGTAATTGATGTCGGCCCTCTGCAGCTTCCTAAACTAAAAAAATTTGAGTTTGTAATTTTGAACAATACAGAACAGTACAATTGAGGTGGAGTTGAGCAACCCTTGGAAAATAGAGAAACTTATTTGTTGTTGGGGTTTTTTATTTATTTATTTATTTATTTATTTATTTATTTATTTTTTATGTTTTTTGGGGGTTTTTTTGGGCTTTGTGTTTTTCTTTTATTTGATTAAGTTATTATTTACAGGTCATATTTTGTACTTCCACCTAAATATTTTTCTATCATCTTTTAAATGTCTGATTTGCAAGGAAGGTTGATTGATTGTTATACAATAATTTAGTTGCCTTGGATGCTCCTTTCGATGTGGAAGCACTCAAACTTCTGTAATTTCTGTATTTTTTAAAATTTTAATAAAGATATTGTTGGAAAAAAAAAGGCCTAGATGAGGTGAATGAATGGGCTTGTCACTGTGTGGGATGGCCACACCCCTTCAGTACTATGGCCTTATTTGTAAACATATCCAGTCCTGTGATACAGGCCCTCTCATATTCCCTCTATACATGCTTCCTTTGGGCTCTATTTGTGAACGTTATTATGTAAAATATCATTGCTATGCTGGTGATACGCAGCTCTATCTGCCATTAAAACCTGGTGACTGCTGCTCTCTGGTGGCCCTTTCTAACTGTCTGGAGGATATTAAGAACAGGACAGCAATGACTTTCGTCCAGATTAATGAAAACAAGACAGAGGTAATGAGTTTTGGTCACTGTACATGATCTCAGAGAACAATTAGGGCCTCATTCAGAAAACTTCCAGTCACATACTAAAAATCTTGGTGTCATCTTTGATTCATCACTGAGTTTGATAAACAAATAAATGCTGTTGTGAAGGGGTGTTTCTGTCAGCTGAGTTCAATAGCCTGGCTTAAACCACACCTTTCAGCCAAAGACCTGGAGAGTTACTCCTGCTTTTATCCTGATTGGGTTACTGCCGTTCTCTGTACCCAGGTTTACCAGAAGCATCTTTATTCTGACTACACCTTGTTCAAAACGGTGCTACCAGGCTCTCAACAAAAAATAGACACCAAATTTCCCCTGTGTTGGCTGCATTACATTGGCTACCTGTTAAGTTTTGAGAATTTCTGAGAATACAGTTTAAAGATTTCTTATTTCTTTCTAAGGCGATACATGGCATAGGTCCCCAGTCCGTCTCGGAGTTAATTCAGCCTTACACCGCTTCTTATTAGATGCATCTCTGTACTGACCCTGCACACACAGGAACACATTTTATTTATCTATTTAATCAGACTATTCTGCTTTGCACATCATGTATTTAACATTTATAGTGATTTTATATTTATTACTAGATTATTGTATAACTTTTGCACTGTTTTTTGAACTTGGTTGTTGCTTAGTCTTGTTTTTCCATGGAGCACCATTATACCAAACAGAATTCCTTGTAGGGTCAACCTACTTGGCAATAAACCACAGTCTGATTCTGATTATTTTTTGTGTAACATTGTGTAACATTGGCCAATGTCTCTACTTTTACTATATATTTATATTATTTTGACCTACAGCACTTTGGCACATTGTAGATTGTTTTTAAATGTTCTATAGAAATAAAAATAATTCAACTTGATATAGAAACGTATTTCAAGTCATCCATCTTGCCGAGATGGGGGTTGCGCTGTGACCCCTGGTGGACAAATTATGCAGCAACAGCACTCATATCATGGTTGAAAGTTGTGTCTTCAGTCTCTCTGTTTCTTTTTAGTTATCATTAATTGGCCATTATAAACCAAATGCTGATAGCGATTTATCACAGACTCCTGCATTAATGAATTAAAATATTCATGATGAATAAAGAAGATGAATTGGCGCTAATGTGTATTTTTACTGTGTTATTGATAAGATAAATATTACAGTACACGGATCGCTCTGGTGTCTCAGAAATTGTCTCCATTTTTTCATACCAATTTATCATTAGTACAGTAGTGCTTGCAGTTCACAAATGCTTTGGCCTACAAACAATTTGGTTCGCAAAAACAAAATTTGGTCAATGAACAAACTCGACCAGATTCCTTTTTTTATACTAGTGTAACACCGGCGGGGCGCATATCCCAGCATGCCCCGCGTACAATTGTAAATAGAAAGACCACGACAGGCACCCAACAAGCACCGAACCCAAATACACAGATGGGAAACACAATGTTGTCAGAAGCTGAACTGCGAAATGCAGATGCAGTGATAGATTTACACAAACTAAATACACGTTAGGAGCGGACAGGGTATACACACAAGACATGGGCAAAGTGTAAAGTGAGGTAGACCTTCAACAGCACGTCAGTCCATTGCAGGGCAATGGAAGCTGGAGAAATGCCATGTGAACAGCAGAAATGTGGTCATACAGGATGTGAGGGTGAGACTGTGTGCTGTATACAGAGGGTCTGACCTCACGGCTTTGTTTCAGTCTTTAGTATTGTGATGACATTGTGATAGCCCAGTGATAACTATACTGGATGGGTGGTACCCCTTCAAAGAGCAAGGGGAGATGGGATACCATTGTGGTATGCAAGCAGGTCCTCAGGGTTGTCACACATGTTTTTCTGAGGTGTACACTGCTGGTTGCTTGAGCCCCTGGATGAGACACTGGTCAGTGCCCTGCAGAATCGCTGTGGGCAGTGTGAGGACTTCTGCCCTCTCAGTTAAACAATAGGTGCAGGGACTGAGTCAAATGAGTCTCTCTGCATCCTGCTTAATGATATCAAGGGGTTGTGTAGGCGTGTCTGTGCTCACATGGCTCTATCAGTACAGAGTGAACTGGCCAGGGATCAGTTTATCTAGACACTTAACCCCAGATAGCTCACATTCAGACACAGCCAACCCCTCTGCGTCCCTAGACGAGGCCCTGGAACTGGCTTTGGAGAGAGAAATTGTGGGCAGCAAGGTGGCGGGGAACGAGGCGGGAGAAATCAACCAAGCTGTAAACGCCAAAGGGCTTGGAGGACCCAGGCCCTCAGGTTTACTTCCTGGAGGCAGACTGCCTGTAGGCTGACAGGCAGCAGCACCCCCCCCCCACCCCTCAATCCTCAGACAGTGTCCCAAGTTCACCGCCACCCAGGGTTCCGCCAAGGGCACGCATAGCCGGGAAGATGTGGGCCAACAAGGTTAATTTCCGGAACTTCCTTGTTGACACCGGGGAGGTGGCCCTGCTGCCACCTGCTGCAGAGGTGGTGACTACGGATTGGACTCACAGAGGCAACTTCTGTCACATACCCACCATAGTGATGTGAGTCGCATGTACTGCCCTAGTCCATACAGGTTCCACTGCAACCCTGGTGAGACCAGACACTGTCTAGAACTGACATTGGTGCAGGTGAGAACAATGACTGGTGACCTGGCCCCTTTAAGAGGGACGGGGTTGTTCCCTTTTGACATGGGGGGTTTAGTTGTGAATAGTAACTATGTGGATGGCTGACATGCTCGATCCCTCCATCCTGGGCCTGAATTTCCCCCGGAGCACGGCATGTGTGCTGGACTTTGGGCACAACATGCTGAGATTCCCTGCGGTCCATGTGTACAGTGGGGCCGCTGGCCCCGCAGCCTCTGCAGCTGACTGCCCACCCCTTACTGCCACTGGGCCTGTACCTCCACATCAGCTAGAGATCCCTTCCTCTGCTACAGTCACATGGGCCCCTGAGCCCACATGTGTCCCCTCCAGTGTAGCGCTGCAGCCTCACTCACTTCACTGGAGTCTAACGGGGTTTATCAGAGCGACTTACCTGAAGCTGCCATTGGAGGAGCCCATGATGACCACACGGTTGCCCTTGTGCCACTGCAATCCCACTGCCCTGGTCCTCTACCTCACACCATTGATCCCCTGCCCCACCCATACGGTTGTGTGCCTCTTCAGGTTTGCAGCCTCCTCCTGCACTGAGCGGCCATTTCAGAAGTTTAATTATTTAATTTACAGTAATACACACGTTTCCAACCATTAAAAACATTATCCAGACTTAAAGTCACTTGAATAAAAATATTTAAAAACTTGTTAGCATTTCAATATAGTATCTGGTTGGACTGTGTACTTCCTCTTTGTTTACATGGTTAACATAACACTCACAGCACAAAGTATGCTGTCCTCAGCATTCGTATCTCCGCAACATTCCAAAGATCCATCATAGGCCTTTAGTCTAAAAACAAGCTAAAATGGTCACTGAGAACCTTTGCGTCCATTGATTTCCATCAGCTGTGTTTGGAAAGTTCGAAAGAATTTCTGAGGCTACTGAACAGAGCCAGGGTTGCCAGCTCTCACCCATCTGGTGTGACACTCACACCTTCAGACTCTCACGCTCACGCAAGAAATCTTATTAAATCTTAGGGCAAATCTATATTATTTCATTATAAACCTAAAATTCGCTATATCAAATGCACTGGGGTACTTTGAAAACCCTGCAAACTATTTACAAGGTAATAAAACTGTTACGTACATGTAAATCTGTGTGCATACTTGTTTCAAACTGAAAATCTTATGCCAGCCAGCTAAACAAATTAGACAACCCTGCTACAGGGCTCTCTGTTCAGTTTTCGCTGAATGCTAAGGCTTCCCAGGCAAGCTACTGACCCTCCAAATTTCACAGACCTCTCGGCCACCCAGTAATCTGTAACTTTAGTGCTGAAAGCCTGACAGTGAGTGTATCATGTGAGGCAGCTGTGGAAATACAGACTCTCGTCTGTGCCACAAAAAACCTTCTACAGCGGCAATGTGGGATCTGTGCTCTCCGGGAGCATAACTGCTCGGTACGGCAGCTCCAGCTCTGAGGGCCGCCGAGTCCCGCTGAGGGTGATACGATGCGCCCAGAGAATCACCAGGACAGAACTGCCGCCCTGCATAAGTCCCCGGGGCCTTATGGCCGGGACTGAGAGGCCGAGGAGAAGCTTCTACCCCCGGCCAGTAGGATCATTAACATCACAGATTAAAAGCTAAAATATGCTATAACTACAATCTGTACTTTAAACATTTCTACATATTTTTTATACATTTTCATCTTTACTTTTTATATACCTTTTATTGTTATATTTTCTTATTATCTTTCTGTAGTTTCAGTTAATTCACGTTGTTTAATTTTGATGTCCTTTTACTAGTGTGTTTATTACACCGACTGGAGTAACGACAATTTCATTTCGCTGCCAGTGTACCACTACATTTGTACGACAAATAAAAATCTTGAATTTATTGTGTTACCCCCATCACATTATTTAATGTGTTCCTCATGAATTTCATTGTTTTCCTCAAAATAAACACGTATTCCAATTTTGGTTCTTGCAACACATTTCCAAAAAAGTTGGGACAGGAGCGATTTAGGGCCAGTAGTGAGGTAAATTGGTTAAATAATGATGTGATTTGAAACAAGTGATGTCAACAGGTGATTGTAATTATGATTTGGTACAAAAGCAGCACAAATACGTGAGAAAATTATTGAAATGTTTAAAAACAATGTTCCTCAAAGAACGACAGGAAGAGATTTGGATATTTCACCTTCATCAGTGCATACCATAATTAAAAGATTGAAGGAATCTGAAGCAATTTCAGTGCGTAAAGGACAAGGAAGCAAGCCTAAGTTGAACTACCGTGATCTCCGATCCCTCAGCATCCCACTGCATCAAGAATCGTCATTCATCTATAAGCGATATGACCACATATGACTACTTTGGCAAACCTTTGTCAAGTACCACAATACGTAGTTACATCCACAAATGCCAGTTAAAACTGTACTGTGCCAAAAGCAAGCCCCATCTTAACAGTGTCCAGAAGCGCCGTCGGCTTCTCTGGGCTCAGAACGCATCTGAGTTGGACCATCACACAGTGAAAACGTGTACTGTGGTCAGATGAATCAGTATTTCAGGTATTTTTTGTGAGAAATGGATGCCGTGTGCTCCAGACCAAAGAAGAAAAGGATCACCCAGACTGTTACCAGCAATAAGTCCAAAAGCCAGGGTCTGTCATGGTATGGGGTTGTGTCAGTGCCCTTGGCAAAGGTAACTTGCAGTTCTGTGATGGCACCATTAATGCTGAAAAGTACATAGAGATTTTGGAGCACAATATGTTACCTTCAAGAAGACATTTTTTCCAGGGACGCCCATGCATTTTTCAACAAACAATGCGAAACCACATTCTGCACACATTACAAAGTCCTGGCTGTGGAGGAAGAGGGTATGGGTACTTGACTGCCTGCAGTCCCGACCTGTCTCCAATAGAGAATGTGTGGTTCATTTTGAAGCGCAATATGTGACAACGAAGACCCCGTACTGTTGTCCGCTTTAAGACTTGTTTGCAGGAAGAATGGGACAAAATTACACCTGAAACACTACATCACTTGGTGTCTTCAGTCCCTAAATGTCTTTTAAGTGTTGTGAAAAGGAATGGCGACATTACAAAGTACTAAATGCTTTACTGTCCCAACTTTTTTTGAAATGTGTTCTAAGAACCAAAATTGGAATACGTGTTTGAAAAAGAACAATGAAATTCACGAGGAACACATTAAATAATGTGCTGTTGTATTGTTTTCAATGTAATACAGGTCAAAGATAATTTAACAAAGTGCTGTTTTCAGTTTGATTTTCATTTTACATACCATCCCAACTTTTTCTGATTTGGGGTTGTAAAATGTGAACACAAAAGCTTTTTTTGTGTGAACATTATAAAACAGATTAATTCGTATTAAACAATTTCAAAGACATAGACATCTAATATGTGTGTGTCTGTGAGAGAGAGCATTTCAATTAATGCCTATAGTTCAATATTTGTTATATGTGCTGAATTTCATGGTCATCATTTTGGAAAAAAAGCTACCTAAACCATACGGGACTTAGAAATGGGTTAAAACTGACAGGACGATACCAGATATCAAATTGTATGGTTAGGATGAATGTACTGTTAATCATCAGCACCATTGGAGGAGTCATGCATGGTGAGGCAGGGGGATATCTGTACATTAATGGGCGATGCATTACTGGGGATCTTTGGCGCCACCTTTTGACCAGTTACAGTCGTCATCAACATTAAAAAAACATTTCCATTTCCACTGCGTGAAAAAACAAATTGCACCCTATTTATAGAGTGGGAGACTACTTTTTGCAAGGATTTATATCTCCTGAAATTGCTTCTTCACAGATAAGCACCAGAATGTTCTTTTCCCAGATGGTAGTAGGGACAAAATCTCCTACCACTGATAATTCTGACCATACACAAATTTTTATTTTTCTGCGTCTTGCGATTTTATCGTATCAAAAATAACCAGTAAATCCTATTATTATCCTGCTACCCCCACTCTACCAAAACTCATGAAATGATATGATACATTTGGAGGAGGAAGATTTCTAATTGATCCTTTATACCCACCAACCAGACCAGTATAAGAAGCTGTATGATGTAAAGCCTCTTTAAATGGGTACAGACTACTTCCGTTTATTGTAATAAGTATCTCATAAATTTGACTTTACACTTTTGCATGGTATTGATAGATTTTGAAAGTTAATTACTTAACACAATTCTTATTAAAATTGTTCATTATACAACCTGAATGTCTCAAGGTAGCACATTAGTACAAAAGACGCTGTATGATGTATTATTGTAGCAGTCAGATGTTATTTTAACCAATGTACAGGTTTACCTTTAATTTAATTCTACAAACATAATCAAAATCACTTGTGAAAAAGACATTTAGTCATTTACTAAGGCAGATACAACCTGTGGAAGCACAGCTAAAAGCATACCATCACCCATTATAGAGTGACCCATTGTCTTTGTAACTGAGTAATCACAACTAAGTGCAATTTACTATAATGAAACTGTACACAGAAACTGTAAAGGCAAAGGTAATTTATTATGATGAAATGCTTCCAAAATGCCCAGTGTGCTTCAGCGTTTCTCCTTTTCTCCAGTCGTCGACAGGTCCTGTGTTTATTAGGTGATCTGTGATGTAGGAGATCCTGAGAATGACTGCTGCTCCAAGGATGATTGGCAGGTGGCTTTTCCCAGGAACAGCGGGCTGGAGATGTAAAGGTGGGATGGAGAAAATAAAGTGTAGGGGAATACAGAGTACAAACAACCATAAGAAACACACGGCCCATGGCCATATGTCCACAAGACAACCACCCGCCCAACCCGAGAGGGAGCCTACGAGGGACTAAGGGGGGCCCAACCCCTGTAAAAGGAGGTCCGCAGAGGGGGGACAGACAGCGAGCCCCCCAGTCCCTCCCGCAAGCCCTCCACCGAGGGAAGCGGGTCCAGGGCCAAAGGGCCCCATCAACCGGGAACACTCCCCTGGCGGACGGTCCCCCCAGTCCGCTCCCCGGCAGGACGGATCACCGCCCACTGTAGCGACCCGGCACGTCCCCCCCCTCCCCGACACTGCAGGATGATCTAAGGGAGACCCATACAAACAAAGTGCACCCCCCCCCCCCCACCACCCAGGAGCGGACCTGCGTCAACTGGGGAGCGGCAGACCCCCCGCCCAGCCCAGACCGAACCCTACAATTCGCCTAGAAGGGCTCAGAGCATCCCTAGATACCCCGGACCGCCTGCCAGGGCCCCACCACGGCGCAGCAGAGCCAAGGACCACCCAGCCCGCAGCCCACAAGAGGAGACGGCCCACACCGGCCAGGGCCATCTTCTACCTGCTGGGCCACCCCACACGCGCAGGGCCAGAGACAGAGAGTTAGGGGGGACCCCTCAGCCCCCACTGATTCCCCGTCCCATGTTAATGTGAAGTGTGCATGTACAAGTGTGAGAGAGTTGTGTGTTTATGTCTACAATGCATTAAAATTAGTGGGTGCAGATCGAGTATGAGGGCCCCACCACTGGCAGATGGCAGAGTCCCCCATCCCCCTCCCTGCACCCCAAGGCCCTAATGTAGCATGGACTGTGTATATAACTAAAGTGCAAAAAGCAGGTGAACAGTCGAGGCACGGGCACCCCACCGCTGGCAGACGGCAGAACCCCACCTGCCTATACCCACCTCCTCAGCCCTAGTGTCATGTGGTGTCTAATGTGCAAGTAAAACCTCCCCACTGCCCCTCAAAGCTCTAGTGTTGTATGAAATGTGATGTCCGGCCCAGGGGAGCAATAAGGGCGTGCAGGAGTGGGCCCCCCCCGGCACCGGGGCCAGATCCCCGACTGGCCCCGATTAGTCCTCATCCCTGACCCCACACAACCGGCAGGGGCGGCCAACCGAGGGGGTTCAGGGGCGCCACATTAACAATTGTTAATAAACATTCCACTATACATCTCAAAATTTAGCACACTTAATTCATTATCTTTGATACTGTTTCAAACATTTAATGTTCCCCAAACAGCAGCAGAAGAACCACAGCTTCATCTTCCTTGTATTTTGGCTCTTCTCTGTGTCAAGAGCTCTACAAGCTCAACTTTAATATTAATTTTCCACCACTTCTACATCTTCTATCTATACCAGACCCACATCTATCTCTACACCGCCAGTTTCCTCTCTGAAGAGTCTCAGAAACAATGCCAGCATTGCCTATCACTCTCACACCCTCCCCTCCCTTACACCAGTCCGTCACACCTCCCAGTCCCCCCATAACCTCCCCAGCCTGGACAGTGGGGGGTGTCGCTGGTGAGCACTCCTCCAAACCTTTCCTCTCTCCCCAGTCGATCACCTCGTCCCACAGGTCCCAGGCTCCCCAGTGCTGGTCGTTGGTCCAGGAAACAGCTTTCGGAATTTTCATTCTGGTTAACATAATTAACTAGCCGTCTGTGATACTCTCAAAGCCAAACTAGACACTGTGTATTTTCAACGTACTCCAGACATTTGCTAAATGCTATTCACCAAGAATGCCTATGGAAAGGGATGGAGCCTTCATTGGCTGCTCGTGGCATCGAGGCTACTCCGATAGAAGCGGCCAAATTGCTAAAACTGTTTCACAACCTATACAGTAACGCTGGCGAAATCAGGACGCTGCTTCGGTACGTTATAACATCGCCATGGTAATGAACCCAGCAAACGGTTAATCTTACTTCAACAACATGGGACATTTAAAAAGTAAACGTATAGGGGCTCTTTTCAGAATAACATCTTCAGATGAAACGCATTACGACAGACCGGATGAGTAAAACCAATCATATCAACCATAAGGCTTGTTGTTTTTAAGTTTAACACAATTATTTTCTCTTACAATTTAAATATAAACAATCACATTACGAAAAATGGCCACAGCATCTACAGTTTAAGCTACTAATTTTAAATATATTTCAATTATATTTTGCGGCAATATTTGCATGAACTATATCACGACATACAATGAAATATATAATTAACTATGCTAACAAAACATAATCTGAAGAAATAGCAAGAAACATACGAAGAGATGCTTCTCACCGCTGCGCCATCGCTCTGTCAGAAAGTTTATGTTCAAACTGCACTGATTTTGTTTCTATGGAAACCAGCGAAATTTTTCATTGGTCGAAAGGATGAAGATATGTACTGACGCCATTTTCAACGAATGAAAACGAGAATTAATTGTCAGGGCGGGACGAATTTGAAGGTGAACCAATCAATAGTAGTATGTTTAGCTCGTGCTTGTTTTGGCTGAGCGTGATTGGATTTGTTGATCTAACCGCCTTCAAGCCCGTAAACCATGTATCTACTTGTCAATGGGAAACCACGCAGTTCTGTCTATAAATACTGACTGTAATTTTTTATGACATTATGTCTTTGCTATGCAGTATTACGGTAATGCGTAATACCGCGATGTTTGGGGTGCCCCGCTGTTTTTTTTCCATAGCTGGTGAACGCAATTAGCATTTTAGCCACGTTGGTAGGTACGCTTTTGAGAAAGAACACTATAGTTCTTGTTATTCACATTCTGTGTCCTGGTGTTTTTAATTTCTCATAATGTGAACAAAGATATGTCATATACAAGTTTTTTGAGAGACTAAATTTTGGTTTGATTTATAATTTATTTAATGGTAAATAAAGTTCTTATATAGCTATTTTAGAATTAGTGCAGTCTTTCGTTTAGAATTAGCGCAATATTCTTAAAAACTGCATGTTCAAACCAAACGCCATGCCATAATAACTGCTTTACAGATATTTCATTCAGGAATCTATGGAGGGTATACTGTAGGTAGGCCTGTTTGTGTGTGTGTGTGCGCGCGTTTGGGTGGGTGGTTATGTACATAGTGCTATAAAAACATGTTATTTTGACTTTGTAGGGACATGTTTTCGGTCCCGAAAGTAAGATACTGAATTTTATTAAATTCTGTGAATGCAGTCAAATGAATAATTCAAAAAGTCTTGCATTTTGTTTGGTTGCTTACTGTTACTGCTTGGTAACTACTGCAATGTTTAAGGTTGCCATAGTTAGGATTGGGGTTACGCCCATACAAATGAATGGAGAATCTCCACAAAGATTCAAATACCTAATCTCTGTGTGTGTGTGTGTGTGTGTGTGGAGTAGGTGTATATTACATTGTGGGGACCAAATGTCCCCCACAATGTGACAAAAACCCCGTTATTTTGATGTTTTGGGGGGCATTTTCAGGTACTCACAAAGATCTGTAAATACAGTCAAAAAACTAAAAATGCCAAAAGTCTTGTATTTGGTTTGGTTACATATGGTTAAGGTTAGGGGTTGGTAGGGGTTAAAGTTGTCATGTTGGGATTACAGTTTTCCCCATAGAAATGAATGGAGAGTCCCCACGAAGATATAATTACATAGCTGTGTGTGTGTGTGTGTTGTGTGTGGTATCAGATCAGTCCCTGAGAGTTCAGTAGTCAGGCGCCATGTTTCTGAGTCTGGTTGTGGAGGCCTGAATGCTTTTCCAGATGCCAGAGTGAAAAGATTATGTGAGGGGTGGGTGCGGTCATCCACAATGTTGGTGGCTTTGCGGATGGAGCGTGTGATGTGAATGTCCATGATGGAGGGGAGAGAGACTCTAATAATCTTCTCAGCTATCCTCACTATCCGCTGGTCTTATGATCTGAGGCGAGGCAGTTCCCAATTCAGACCGTGATGCAGCTGCTCAGGATGCTCTTGTCTAAGGAATCAAAAATGTGGTTCCATGGGGTTCCAGACAGTGACCTTTTTTGGAGACAGTGAGACTAAATTTTATACCTAGGTGCACCAGTTATGACATTGGTCAGGTAGGCTGTGGTCTGTTAGTTGGTGACAAGTGGCTGGTGATCCATGCAACCCAAGCAGAAGTGAGCAGAACTTGTATCAGCCAAATAGACAGGAGAAAGCGGATTTTTCATTGGACTTCAGGACTCCTGAGTAACAGATAAAGACAGAGAAACAGCAAAGTTATGGAGAATCAGGAAGTAAGTGCCAGTCTGCGCAGATCTGAGGTCAGTGAGACACACATAAGGCTCCTCTGATGCTCCTCTTCATCCGCTGATGGGCCTCCAGGTGAGAATCACAAATCAAACATAATAACAACTGACACAAAGGCCTGAGGTCAGACCCTCTGTATGCAGCACACAGTGTGTCTGCAGTCTCACCCTCACATCGTGTATGATGACATTTCTGCTTTTTAGATTAAGTGCTTGTCTGAGAATAACTTCTGCATCATGCTAATTATTTAGCTGTTTCGTGCTCATGGGCAAAAGAAAAATGAGGATTAAGTTAAATATATCAGAAATAAATTTCTAATGTGGCTCAAGGCCACAGTAAAGTGGACCATCACATCAAGTAAGTACAAAACAGCCTTTACTAATACGCTAAGGGTTAAAACAACATATAAGATGTGCATAATCTGACAGTATATCAGCGTGAGAGCAAGGCTGGCCCTGGAAGTGGTGTGCATGCAATGGCAGAGCAAAGTTAGAGACACCCGCTAAAAACTTTCATTTCATCTCACTTGCTCCTTTCTTCTTTTTCCTTCTTTTTTTCCCTCCTAATCTGTCCATCCTCTTCGGCCAGCTCACCCACTGCATCACCATGCCGCCTAAAAATGAAATAAATAATTTTTTTAAATTTAAAAAATGAAATCGATCAACATGAGAGGCCTATACAGAGTTTATAGAACCCCTCATGGTAAAGCAAACATGTTTGTCACAGCAGTGCATTCAGACCATGATTCTGCTAAAGCTGCCGGACAGGACAAAGGGAAAAAAAAGAAGAAGGTGGGGGTCAGTGCAGCAGTGGGTAGTTCAGGTCCAGAATGTAAAAATCCAGACCAAGATTTAGTTTCAACCAAACAGCTGAGTACTCTGTATCAGTGTCATTCTTAAAGTCGTGTTTCAACTTCTGGCAAAGTTCTCCCAGGAGCCTATCTCTGTTGTATGTACAGTCGGCATGTAATTCATTCCTGCCCAGGTCCCTGACAAACAGTTGGAGGCAGAATTACTTGTTATCAGAGTATGTGAATTTTTACACACACCAGCAGCTGTGACAGAATAAGATATTTCCTTTATACTGCTGCCACATAGTGGACACAAAGAAGACTGCAGTCAATTCTAAAATCAGTCAGTCAACATGCTACCACCACAGACTATAATCGGGAAGTGATCAAACTTCATGGAACAATATGAATATAAACAAACAGATGTAGTAAGTATATTGTGCAAAATGTATCTTCATCTTAACTACGCTGAATGGTGGAGTCCCAGAGTAAGTGATCCTCACCTGGAGGCCCATCAGTGAAGAAGAGGATGAAAAGGAGCATCAGAGGAGCCTTATGTGTGTATCGCTGACCTCAGATCTGTGGAGACTGACACTGACTTCCTGACTCTCCTTAACCTCACTGCCTCCCTTTTTGTGGGTTTTAAATGTTTAAAAATCATCCATCTATCTTTGATTTTCATAAACTGTTTGTGCACTGATGCATTTCCTGTCTATTTCTTGTCTGTAAAAAGGAAAACAGTTTGATGCTGCTGTTGTCCTGCTCTTACCAGGAATAAATATTTTGATTTCATCTAGAATCTTATCATTTTAGAAACATGATTTCATAGCAAAATTATTGATAGCTGGTCTTCACAGTGAATCATTCATGCTCACAGAATTTAAACTACAAACAAATTAATCAAATAAGTCTAGTTCTTTTCTAAACTGTTACTTCCTCATATTGCAAATGAGCAAAGAGCAGTGAAATCAGACTTATTCTGAAAAGCAGAAAAGTCGTCATACAGGATGTGAGTGTGAGACTCTGCAGAAACACTGTGTGCTACATACAGAGGGTCTGACCTCAGGCCTTTATTTCAGTCTTTATTATGTTTTATACAGTTTTAAAATGTCACTGCAGTAGGTCCTTTTCATATGTGTGGATCAGCACAAATCATGAGGTCCGTTAGGAAGGTGTCTGTATGACAGGGGTGGGGGTATCCTGGGGGGGGGGGGGGATGGGTGGGGGCAAAGTCAGGTAATTCACTTCATCTGGGTCTTATCAGCAGTCCTGTGTTTCTCTCAGCACCACAATGATGTTTCACACATAATGGGGTCCGTGGGCCTCCTCAGTTATATTCAGGCTTTCAAAGTTCTTCAATCATAAAAAGTCACATGGATCTGACACTCTGACACTGTTATATTAATTTGTTTAAATTCATTGAAAATACTATATATTACAGCTAGTATTTGGATCCGTCTGCTCTTTATCCGTTCCTCACTGGCATACCTGGGTCTTTGTGCAGTGCTTTCCGGAAGCATCAGAACCATTCATAAGGGAATCTATGTGTGGCTGCCCTCTAGTGGATACACAAAATTCGGCTACTTAAGTAGCTTGACTATATTTCCCTCCTAGTTTAGTTTAGTTCCTAATTTAATTTAACAGATGAAACTGAAGGCAGAGCTGGAAATTAGTTTAGTCATGACTTCAGAAGTTACGCTGACATGGGATTCTGTACAATCAGAGATGAAGCTGCTGGATGGGATGGTCATCGCCTGCTTTTTCTGACTGATGTAGGTCTGGATGTAAAGTTACAAACTGCTTAATGTGTATCAATCTGTTTTATAATGTTCACACAAAAAAAGTGCTTTTAATGTGTCTGCACCTTGTATCTCCCACAATGTGCTTCTGCATTTGATATCTTCTTGACTTGGGGATAAAGAGATTTAACTGGATGGATTTTACTTTTGTGAAGCACTACAGTCCAAAGCTGAACTGATTGTTCAAAGCTTTTTGGTTTTTAAGCAAAACTACTTCATTTAATTAATCTGAAACCCACTTTGCGCCTTTCTAGACTCAACAAAGCATCATTGCCAACAAAATAAGTGAGTTACAGTTAAATCAGGTAAAGAAGTTTCATTTGGAATTTACTGATCCAGGTTTTCAGCACCACGGACACCAACTAGACTTACTGTCATTTAATGGGAGTGAAAGCAGAAACCAATAGATCACACAGGGATATTTTCATTTGATGGTGTCTTTCTTTTTACTTTTGATATGCCGTCTTCCTCCTTAGCTGATATGTGAGGCTGCTGTCAGCTCAGACAAGCTGGTGTGATTTTACGCAGAGTGATAAGTGGGCAGTCCTGTTTTCGTGTGTTACATTTTCATTTGATGTTGGCCAATATGTATGTGGTACTGTTTCCTCCTTAACTGACATTCACAGGCTGTTGTTAGCAGAGACAAGCTGGTGTATTTGTACTGCAGATTGAAAAGTGGGCGTTCCCGATTACATCACTCTTTTAAAGAGTCCCTGATTGGTGGGCTCTGACGAGGAGGGGTGACCTAAAAACTCCAAACCATTTATCCCTCCATCCATCCATCCATTTTCCAAACCGCTTATCCTACTGGGTCGTGGGGGGTCCGGAGCCTATCCCAGAAGCAATGGGCACGGGAACAAACCTGGATGGGGGGCCAGCCCATCGCAGCCAAACCATTTAAGTTTGTGAAATTCATTTTTAATAATTACCATCCATCCATCCATCCATTTTCCAAACCGCTTATCCTACTGGGTCGTGGGGGGTCCGGAGCCTATCCCGGAAGCAATGGGCACGGGAACAACCCTGGATGGGGGGCCAGCCCATCGCAGCCAAACCATTTAAGTTTGTGAAATTCATTTTTAATAATTACCAATTTCAGAAAAATATGAAATGTTTTGTAAAGTATCAATTTATTAATCATGTATTTAAACAAATTATGACCAGTATAAAAGACACATACAAAACTGTACAAAAGTCTTGGGCTGTCGAAGAAAATGATGTTCAAATGATCTTCATCTTGGTCTAGAATTATAATATTTTGTCCGTCAAAGTGTGGCAGCCCAGTCATTTCAAAATCTCTTCTAAAGTTAGTAAAACATTTGCACCAACCATCCAATAGACCTATATCTTTTTATAACACAACTCCTATGGCTAATCAATGCATCATTAACATTTTGTCACGGGAGACGGCAGCGATCGCGGGCAGGCGGGTAAGAAGCAGGCAGACAGCCGAGAATCAGGGCAAACGAGGGGTTTAATCTCAGGGACGAGGGCACGAACATCAACTGACATCAATGACGGACAAAGGACTCGGGTAAGACACGGACTGAAATACACAGGACTGAGCAAATTAACTAGATACAGCTGGGTACAATCGGGAGAAAACACGTGGGTAATCAGGGGGCGTGGCACACAGGAGGAGCGGACGAGCCGGGCATGACACATTTGTTTAATTAAATTAATTAATTAAGTGAGCTGGTGGCAGAATTTAACAAATACATAGAATGGCTGGGGTGCCCCTGAGGAGAGGTTTAGGATCCAAAGCGTGGTTCATCTAGCGATCCAACAAGGCATCAGTAACTTTATGGAGAAAAGAAGAAATTCTTGTTAGTTTTTATTGTGTCACTTTTAATTTGCATATATTTTTATGATAATTGTGTTTTTGTTCTGAGCAAATATACACAACCCAATTAAATAGCATTAAACGTTTTCTTTGATGGCCCAAGACTTTTGCATAGTACCATATTTTTTCAGAATCAAGAGACAATTTAATAAAAACCAGTCTTACCTTCACAAGATAACGATTATTAAACATTAACCAGCAGGTGGCAGCAAAGCACTTGTGAATAAGTGGCCAATACGTGGTTGTACAGGTTGCCAGCAGATAATCATCCCCTCTGTGTTTAACTGACTCTCATGCTATGACTGTACAGACTGAGCAGGGCCGAGTGAGAGAGGCTTCACTGCAGTTAGCATAACCGTTTATTTTACAGCTCGTCTGACTCATTCTGCTCCACGAAGGTCATCTCCTCTGCCAGCTTCCTCTGATCCAGGGAGACCCTCTGCTTCTCTCTGATTGGTTCCTGCTTTCTACAGGAGGTCCAGTGCAGCTGAATGGTGATGATGGTGCAAATCAGGTAAAACACACCAGTCCCAGCTTTCAGTACAGCATCCAGAACCTGCTCCCACCTGTGAGACATATAATACACCAGTGTGTCTGTCAGTCACACATATCACATTTAAACCTGAAGAACAAAACAGTGAATCTGTTCTGACTGAAGTAAAACCACCTTGATAATCGACAGCAGCACCGATCAGCTCAGTCCTACATACAGAGCCAGCTGGACCAAAGAGCTGAATAAGAGGGTGGATGTGAACAGTAAAGTCTTACATGCTTTATAGAAACACGGTACAGCCACATCGGTACTATTACACAGGACACATGTGAGGAACAGGAGACATTAACAAAGAGCATGAAAATAGCTAGAGATTATCACACAACATGTTACACTATTTTGTAAAAACAGGCCTGCAGTCATTCCCCAGCAGCACAGGGCAGAAGGCAAGGGCTCACCCTGGATGGGATGGGATCTCAAGTTTATTATTAAGAAAATCAAATAAAAAATATTTTTTTCCCTTAAAATTAAAATGACAGTTTCCCATTACTGTGTGATCAGGTAAATGCTGCTAGCTGGACCCCCACACTACTGTAAATGCTGCTGAATGCTTACCTCCGTTTTTCATTATCCCCTCCTTCTTCATCATGTGCAGAGAAAAGGAGAGCAGTGGAAACAGGAGAAAGGATAGTTAATAAAAAGCAGGGTTTGCACTGTCGCCTCACTCCTCTGGCACGTGTACTCAAGTCTTCGCTGGAGTTCCGTGTGTATGGAGTTTGCATGCTCCCCCTGTGTCATTGTGGGGTTCCTTCCAGGGACTCTGATTTCCCCCCACAGTCCAAAAACATGCTGAGGCTAATTGGAGTTGTCAAATTGCCGGTAGGTGTGCTTGTGCGAGGGAATGGAGTGTGAGCGTGTCCTGCAATTGGTTGGCACCCTGTCATGGGACGTTCCCTGCCTTGCGCCCATAGGGACCCTGAATTAGACAAGCAGTTTCAGACAATGGATGGATGCAGCACTGGAACAGATATTACAGAGTACAATTGTAACACTGGTCTACGCTGCAATGAAAAACCACCTACAGACATGTTAGTCAGTCTGCACACCATTAGTAACAATTCATCCTCACAAAGATGAAAAAATGCCTGAATTATGTTGCAAGCTACATGGATTTGTCTGGATTTGTATACATAACAAGTGACTGGCTGTATGTCTGTGGAAAATGCTGTGATTTTTGTCATATTACAGACTGATCATAAACTAGAAGACACACATTCAATATTAAAGACACCAATTAGCCTGACTGTGCGTTTTTGGATTGTTGGAGGAAACCCACACAGCATGTGGAGAACATGCAGACTCCACACAGACAGAGCAGAAGCCAGATTCAAACCCCTAAACATGGAGGCGTGAAGCAACAGCGCCGCCTACTGGACCACCGTGCCACTATCATTGAAACAATAATCCCAATAAATAACTCTGTTTCACAACAGCTGATAAATAGGGGATTATCCCCACAAAGAAGCACAAACCCCTTCGTGAGTGAAACTGCTGGGTTGATTAGTATGTATCTATTTATATTCAAGCATAAATAATTCACAGGCAGATTTAAATCAATTACTTATGTTTAACAGTAATATGAACTGGAATCTGCAGGATTCCACAACCAGCCACCAATACCAGCCAGTGTCCTTCCTCTCCAGCCCACTCATTGTCACAATGAAGGTTTTATTTTCTGTGTCATCCCTGATCAGGACAGGCCTCCCATGCAAACTCACTGATCTCTCTGATGCACAGGAGCCCCCAATCTTACACCACATCCTTTGTCTTTTGTTGTTTCCATAGTAACACTGACACTGTCTCCATCCACACCCGTCACCTCCTGTTTGTCCACTGACAGCCCTGGAGGACTTCAACACACAGGTAAAACACTCAACGATTTCCACAGCAATGAAATGTTTATGAATATCAGCCCATTACAACATACATACTGTATGTAAATGTTTGGCCAATAAACTGACATTTTTTAACATATTGCTTATCATATTTAACCTCATGAAGTCGCCCGATTTAGCTGACACTGTTACTTCTTCCAAGTCTCGTTTATCATATTGAATTAAATTAAAATGCAGATTTTTAAAATATTAAAACATTTTTTTCATCAGTGTTTGTGTTAAGGTCCTTCCTTTTTGACTCAGTGACATGTTACATACTGTGCATCTCATTGGCTACAGTCTGCAGTACAGACATCTTACCATCAGTGACTGACAGATTAACCTGATCAGAAAGGCTCCACTGATCTTCACACCACACCAGTACCGATCGGAGTCCTCAGCTGTCAGATTGTTGATGGTCACAGTGAAGACTCGCTGGTCAGGATCATCTCTGACTCACACTTTACCCTCCTGTGGAGAGTCAGTGTGTACTATGGGAGTACATGACCTCACATTATACCCTCTGCACCAGTATTTCACATGAGTTTTATATCTGTCACCATAGGAACATGGGATTGTTACAGATCATCCTCTCTGTACACAGGCCCATTTCACTGTAGACACACTGTCAGCACCTGTGGGGAAAATAATTAACTGAATAAGGATTTTCCATCTCATGACATCTCTAAGTAATTATGCTTGGTTTGTGTAATACTTAGATTAGGTCATGTGTAATTAACAGAACAGTGATGATGTATAGAAGTCAAAGACCATCATTTTACTATAAGAACAAGGAAAACAAAACTAGTGTCTGATCTTGGGAAGGGCTTCAGCAGGATGTGGGATCGGGAATCTGAGCCTGGCAGTGTGCTCTAGGGTCTGAGAGGAAAACCAGGACCTTAAATCCCTAGTAAAAGGCCTAGATGAGGTGAATGAATGGGCTTGTCACTGTGTGGGATGGCCACACCCCTTAAGTACTATGGCCTTACTTGTAAACATATCCAGTCCTGTGATACAGGCCCTCTCATATTCCCTCTATACATGCTTCCTTTGGGCTCTATTTGTGAACGTTATTATGTAAAATATCATTGCTATGCTGGTGATACGCAGCTCTATCTGCCATTAAAACCTGGTGACTGCTGCTCTCTGGTGGCCCTTTCTAACTGTCTGGAGGATATTAAGAACAGGACAGCAATGACTTTCGTCCAGATTAATGAAAACAAGACAGAGGTAATGAGTTCTGGTCACTGTTCATGATCTCAGAGAACAATTAGGGCCTCATTCAGAAAACTTCCAGTCACATACTAAAAATCTTGGTGTCATCTTTGATTCATCACTGAGTTTGATAAACAAATAAATGCTGTTGTGAAGGGGTGTTTCTGTCAGCTGAGTTCAATAGCCTGGCTTAAACCACACCTTTCAGCCAAAGACCTGGAGAGTTACTCCTGCTTTTATCCTGATTGGGTTACTGCCGTTCTCTGTACCCAGGTTTACCAGAAGCATCTTTATTCTGACTACACCTTGTTCAAAACGGTGCTACCAGGCTCTCAACAAAAAATAGACACCAAATTTCCCCTGTGTTGGCTGCATTGCATTGGCTACCTGTTAAGTTTTGAGAATTTCTGAGAATACAGTTTAAAGATTTCTTATTTCTTTCTAAGGCGATACATGGCATAGGTCCCCAGTCCGTCTCGGAGCTAATTCAGCCTTACACCGCTTCTTATTAGATGCATCTCTGTACTGACCCTGCACACACAGGAACACATTTTATTTATCTATTTAATCTGACTATTCTGCTTTGCACATCATGTATTTAACATTTATAGTGATTTTATATTTATTACTAGATTATTGTATAACTTTTGCACTGTTTTTTGAACTTGGTTGTTGCTTAGTCTTGTTTTTCCATGGAGCACCATTATACCAAAAAGAATTCCTTGTAGGGTCAACCTACTTGGCAATAAACCACAGTCTGATTCTGATTATTTTTTGTGTAACATTGTGTAACATTGGCCAATGTCTCTACTTTTACTATATATTTATATTATTTTGACCTACAGCACTTTGGCACAACATAGATTGTTTTTAAATGTGCTATAGAAATAAAAATAATTCAACTTGATATAGAAACATATTTCAAGTCATCCATCTTGCCGAGATGGGGGTTGCGCTGTGACCCCTGGTGGACAAATTATGCAGCAACAGCACTCATATCATGGTTGAAAGTTCTGTCTTCAGTCTCTCTGTTTCTTTTTAGTTATCATTAATTGGCCATTATAAACCAAATGCTGATAGCGATTTATCACAGACTCCTGCATTAATGAATTAAAATATTCATGATGAATAAAGAAGATGAATTGGCGCCCCGCGTACAATTGTAAATAGAAGGACCACGACAGGCACCCAACAAGCACCGAACCCAAATACACAGATGGGAAACACAATGTTGTCAGAAGCTGAACTGCGAAATGCAGATGCAGTGATAGATTTACACAAACTAAATACACGTTAGGAGCGGACAGGGCATATACACACAAGACATGGGCAAAGTGTAAAGTGAGGTAGACCTTCAACAGCACGTCAGTCCATTGCAGGGCAATGGAAGCTGGAGAAATGCCATGTGAACAGCAGAAATGTGGTCATACAGGATGTGAGGGTGAGACTGTGTGCTGTATACAGAGGGTCTGACCTCACGGCTTTGTTTCAGTCTTTAGTATTGTGATGACATTGTGATAGCCCAGTGATAACTATACTGGATGGGTGGTACCCCTTCAAAGAGCAAGGGGAGATGGGATACCATTGTGGTATGCAAGCAGGTCCTCAGGGTTGTCACACATGCTTTTCTGAGGTGTACACTGCTGGTTGCTTGAGCCCCTGGATGAGACACTGGTCAGTACCCTGCAGAATCGCTGTGGGCAGTGTGAGGACTTCTGCCCTCTCAGTTAAACAATAGGTGCAGGGACTGAGTCAAATGAGTCTCTCTGCATCCTGCTTAATGATATCAAGGGGTTGTGTAGGCGTGTCTGTGCTCACATGGCTCTATCAGTACAGAGTGAACTGGCCAGGGATCAGTTTATCTAGACACTTAACCCCAGATAGCTCACATTCAGACACAGCCAACCCCTCTGCGTCCCTAGACGAGGCCCTGGAACTGGCTTTGGAGAGAGAAATTGTGGGCAGCAAGGTGGCGGGGAACGAGGCGGGAGAAATCAACCAAGCTGTAAACGCCAAAGGGCTTGGAGGACCCAGGCCCTCAGGTTTACTTCCTGGAGGCAGACTGCCTGTAGGCTGACAGGCAGCAGCACCCCCCCCCCCACCCCTCAATCCTCAGACAGTGTCCCAAGTTCACCGCCACCCAGGGTTCCGCCAAGGGCATGCATAGCCGGGGAGATGTGGGCCAACAAGGTTAATTTCCGGAACTTCCTTGTTGACACCGGGGAGGTGGCCCTGCTGCCACCTGCTGCAGAGGTTGTGACTACGGATTGGACTCACAGAGGCAACTTCTGTCACATACCCACCATAGTGATGTGAGTCGCATGTACTGCCCTAGTCCATACAGGTTCCACTGCAACCCTGGTGAGACCAGACACTGTCAAGAACTGACATTGGTGCAGGTGAGAACAATGACTGGTGACCTGGCCCCTTTAAGAGGGACGGGGTTGTTCCCTTTTGACATGGGGGGTTTAGTTGTGAATAGTAACTATGTGGATGGCTGACATGCTCGATCCCTCCATCCTGGGCCTGAATTTCCCCCGGAGCACGGCATGTGTGCTGGACTTTGGGCACAACATGCTGAGATTCCCTGCGGTCCATGTGTACAGTGGGGCCGCTGGCCCCGCAGCCTCTGCAGCTGACTGCCCACCCCTTACTGCCACTGGGCCTGTACCTCCACATCAGCTAGAGATCCCTTCCTCTGCTACAGTCACGTGGGCACCTGAGCCCACATGTGTCCCCTCCAGTGTAGCGCTGCAGCCTCACTCACTTCACTGGAGTCTAACGGGGTTTATCAGAGCGACTTACCTGAAGCTGCCATTGGAGGAGCCCATGATGACCACACGGTTGCCCTTGTGCCACTGCAATCCCACTGCCCTGGTCCTCTACCTCACACCATTGATCCCCTGCCCCACCCATACGGTTGTGTGCCTCTTCAGGTTTGCAGCCTCCTCCTGCACTGAGCGGCCATTTCAGAAGTTTAATTATTTAATTTACAGTAATACACATGTTTCCAACCATTAAAAAAATTATCCAGACTTAAAGTCACTTGAATAAAAATATTTAAAAACTTGTTAGCATTTCAATATAGTACCTGGTTGGACTGTGTACTTCCTCTTTGTTTACATGGTTAACATAACACTCACAGCACAAAGTATGCTGTCCTCAGCATTCGTATCTCCGCAACATTCCAAAGATCCATCATAGGCCTTTAGTCTAAAAACAAGCTAAAATGGTCACTGAGAACCTTTGCGTCCATTGATTTCCATCAGCTGTGTTTGGAAAGTTCGAAAGAATTTCTGAGGCTACTGAACAGAGCCAGGGTTGCCAGCTCTCACCCATCTGGTGTGACACTCACACCTTCAGACTCTCACGCTCACGCAAGAAATCTTATTAAATCTTAGGGCAAATCTATATTATTTCATTATAAACCTAAAATTCGCTATATCAAATGCACTGGGGTACTTTGAAAACCCTGCAAACTATTTACAAGGTAATAAAACTGTTACGTACATGTAAATCTGTGTGCATACTTGTTTCAAACTGAAAATCTTATGCCAGCCAGCTAAACAAATTAGACAACCCTGCTACAGGGCTCTCTGTTCAGTTTTCGCTGAATGCTAAGGCTTCCCAGGCAAGCTACTGACCCTCCAAATTTCACAGACCTCTCGGCCACCCAGTAATCTGTAACTTTAGTGCTGAAAGCCTGACAGTGAGTGTATCATGTGAGGCAGCTGTGGAAATACAGACTCTCGTCTGTGCCACAAAAAACCTTCTACAGCGGCAATGTGGGATCTGTGCTCTCCGGGAGCATAACTGCTCGGTACGGCAGCTCCAGCTCTGAGGGCCGCCGAGTCCCGCTGAGGGTGATACGATGCGCCCAGAGAATCACCAGGACAGAACTGCCGCCCTGCATAAGTCCCCGGGGCCTTATGGCCGGGACTGAGAGGCCGAGGAGAAGCTTCTACCCCCGGCCAGTAGGATCATTAACATCACAGATTAAAAGCTAAAATATGCTATAACTACAATCTGTACTTTAAACATTTCTACATATTTTTTATACATTTTCATCTTTACTTTTTATATACCTTTTATTGTTATATTTTCTTATTATCTTTCTGTAGTTTCAGTTAATTCATGTTGTTTAATTTTGATGTCCTTTTACTAGTGTGTTTATTACACCGACTGGAGTAACGACAATTTCATTTCGCTGCCAGTGTACCACTACATTTGTACGACAAATAAAAATCTTGAATTTATTGTGTTACCCCCATCACATTATTTAATGTGTTCCTCATGAATTTCATTGTATTCCTCAAAATAAACACGTATTCCAATTTTGGTTCTTGCAACACATTTCCAAAAAAGTTGGGACAGGAGCGATTTAGGGCCAGTAGTGAGGTAAATTGGTTAAATAATGATGTGATTTGAAACAAGTGATGTCAACAGGTGATTGTAATTATGATTTGGTACAAAAGCAGCACAAATACGTGAGAAAATTATTGAAATGTTTAAAAACAATGTTCCTCAAAGAACGACAGGAAGAGATTTGGATATTTCACCTTCATCAGTGCATACCATAATTAAAAGATTGAAGGAATCTGAAGCAATTTCAGTGCGTAAAGGACAAGGAAGCAAGCCTAAGTTGAACTACCGTGATCTCCGATCCCTCAGCATCCCACTGCATCAAGAATCGTCATTCATCTATAAGCGATATGACCACATATGACTACTTTGGCAAACCTTTGTCAAGTACCACAATACGTAGTTACATCCACAAATGCCAGTTAAAACTGTACTGTGCCAAAAGCAAGCCCCATCTTAACAGTGTCCAGAAGCGCCGTCGGCTTCTCTGGGCTCAGAACGCATCTGAGTTGGACCATCACACAGTGAAAACGTGTACTGTGGTCAGATGAATCAGTATTTCAGGTATTTTTTGTGAGAAATGGATGCCGTGTGCTCCAGACCAAAGAAGAAAAGGATCACCCAGACTGTTACCAGCAATAAGTCCAAAAGCCAGGGTCTGTCATGGTATGGGGTTGTGTCAGTGCCCTTGGCAAAGGTAACTTGCAGTTCTGTGATGGCACCATTAATGCTGAAAAGTACATAGAGATTTTGGAGCACAATATGTTACCTTCAAGAAGACATTTTTTCCAGGGAAGCCCATGCATTTTTCAACAAACAATGCGAAACCACATTCTGCACACATTACAAAGTCCTGGCTGTGGAGGAAGAGGGTATGGGTACTTGACTGCCTGCAGTCCCGACCTGTCTCCAATAGAGAATGTGTGGTTCATTTTGAAGCGCAATATGTGACAACGAAGACCCCGTACTGTTGTCC
Source organism: Brienomyrus brachyistius (assembly GCF_023856365.1). Lineage (NCBI taxonomy): Eukaryota > Metazoa > Chordata > Actinopteri > Osteoglossiformes > Mormyridae > Brienomyrus > Brienomyrus brachyistius. Next base: position 18,479 of record NW_026042881.1, on the reverse strand, counting down.
GCTTTAAGACTTGTTTGCAGGAAGAATGGGACAAAATTACACCTGAAACACTACATCACTTGGTGTCTTCAGTCCCTAAATGCCTTTTAAGTGTTGTGAAAAGGAATGGCGACATTACAAAGTACTAAATGCTTTACTGTCCCAACTTTTTTTGAAATGTGTTCTAAGAACCAAAATTGGAATACGTGTTTGAAAAAGAACAATGAAATTCAGTGCTGTTGTATTGTTTTCAATGTAATACAGGTCAAAGATAATTTAACAAAGTGCTGTTTTCAGTTTGATTTTCATTTTACATACCATCCCAACTTTTTCTGATTTGGGGTTGTAAAATGTGAACACAAAAGCTTTTTTTGTGTGAACATTATAAAACAGATTAATTCGTATTAAACAATTTCAAAGACATAGACATCTAATATGTGTGTGTCTGTGAGAGAGAGCATTTCAATTAATGCCTATAGTTCAATATTTGTTATATGTGCTGAATTTCATGGTCATCATTTTGGAAAAAAAGCTACCTAAACCATACGGGACTTAGAAATGGGTTAAAACTGACAGGACGATACCAGATATCAAATTGTATAGTTAGGATGAATGTACTGTTAAACATCAGCACCATTGGAGGAGTCATGCATGGTGAGGCAGGGGGATATCTGTACATTAATGGGCGATGCATTACTGGGGATCTTTGGCGCCACCTTTTGACCAGTTACAGTCGTCATCAACATTAAAAAAACATTTCCATTTCCACTGCGTGAAAAAACAAATTGCACCCTATTTATAGAGTGGGAGACTACTTTTTGCAAGGATTTATATCTCCTGAAATTGCTTCTTCACAGATAAGCACCAGAATGTTCTTTTCCCAGATGGTAGTAGGGACAAAATCTCCTACCACTGATAATTCTGACCATACACAAATTTTTATTTTTCTGCGTCTTGCGATTTTATCGTATCAAAAATAACCAGTAAATCCTATTATTATCCTGCTACCCCCACTCTACCAAAACTCATGAAATGATATGATACATTTGGAGGAGGAAGATTTCTAATTGATCCTTTATACCCACCAACCAGACCAGTATAAGAAGCTGTATGATGTAAAGCCTCTTTAAATGGGTACAGACTACTTCCGTTTATTGTAATAAGTATCTCATAAATTTGACTTTACACTTTTGCATGGTATTGATAGATTTTGAAAGTTAATTACTTAACACAATTCTTATTAAAATTGTTCATTATACAACCTGAATGTCTCAAGGTAGCACATTAGTACAAAAGACGCTGTATGATGTATTATTGTAGCAGTCAGATGTTATTTTAACCAATGTACAGGTTTACCTTTAATTTAATTCTACAAACATAATCAAAATCACTTGTGAAAAAGACATTTAGTCATTTACTAAGGCAGATACAACCTGTGGAAGCACAGCTAAAAGCATACCATCACCCATTATAGAGTGACCCATTGTCTTTGTAACTGAGTAATCACAACTAAGTGCAATTTACTATAATGAAACTGTACACAGAAACTGTAAAGGCAAAGGTAATTTATTATGATGAAATGCTTCCAAAATGCCCAGTGTGCTTCAGCGTTTCTCCTTTTCTCCAGTCGTCGACAGGTCCTGTGTTTATTAGGTGATCTGTGATGTAGGAGATCCTGAGAATGACTGCTGCTCCAAGGATGATTGGCAGGTGGCTTTTCCCAGGAACAGCGGGCTGGAGATGTAAAGGTGGGATGGAGAAAATAAAGTGTAGGGGAATACAGAGTACAAACAACCATAAGAAACACACGGCCCATGGCCATATGTCCACAAGACAACCACCCGCCCAACCCGAGAGGGAGCCCACGAGGGACTAAGGGGGGCCCAACCCCTGTAAAAGGAGGTCCGCAGAGGGGGGACAGACAGCGAGCCCCCCAGTCCCTCCCGCAAGCCCTCCACCGAGGGAAGCGGGTCCAGGGCCAAAGGGCCCCATCAACCGGGAACACTCCCCTGGCGGACGGTCCCCCCAGCCCGCTCCCCGGCAGGACGGATCACCGCCCACTGTAGCGACCCGGCACGTCCCCCCCCTCCCCGACACTGCAGGATGATCTAAGGGAGACCCATACAAACAAAGTGCACCCCCCCCCCCACCACCCAGGAGCGGACCTGCGTCAACTGGGGAGCGGCAGACCCCCCGCCCAGCCCAGACCGAACCCTACAATTCGCCTAGAAGGGCTCAGAGCATCCCTAGATACCCCGGACCGCCTGCCAGGGCCCCACCACGGCGCAGCAGAGCCAAGGACCACCCAGCCCGCAGCCCACAAGAGGAGACGGCCCACACCGGCCAGGGCCATCTTCTACCTGCTGGGCCACCCCACACGCGCAGGGCCAGAGACAGAGAGTTAGGGGGGACCCCTCAGCCCCCACTGATTCCCCGTCCCATGTTAATGTGAAGTGTGCATGTACAAGTGTGAGAGAGTTGTGTGTTTATGTCTACAATGCATTAAAATTAGTGGGTGCAGTTCGAGTATGAGGGTCCCACCACTGGCAGATGGCAGAGTCCCCCATCCCCCTCCCTGCACCCCAAGGCCCTAATGTAGCATGGACTGTGTATATAACTAAAGTGCAAAAAGCAGGTGAACAGTCGAGGCACGGGCACCCCACCGCTGGCAGACGGCAGAACCCCACCTGCCTATACCCACCTCCTCAGCCCTAGTGTCATGTGGTGTCTAATGTGCAAGTAAAACCTCCCCACTGCCCCTCAAAGCTCTAGTGTTGTATGAAATGTGGTGTCCGGCCCAGGGGAGCAATAAGGGCGTGCAGGAGTGGGCCCCCCCGGCACCGGGGCCAGATCCCCGACTGGCCCCGATTAGTCCTCATCCCCGACCCCACACAACCGGCAGGGGCGGCCAACCGAGGGGGTTCAGGGGCGCCACATTAACAATTGTTAATAAACATTCCACTATACATCTCAAAATTTAGCACACTTAATTCATTATCTTTGATACTGTTTCAAACATTTAATGTTCCCCAAACAGCAGCAGAAGAACCACAGCTTCATCTTCCTTGTATTTTGGCTCTTCTCTGTGTCAAGAGCTCTACAAGCTCAACTTTAATATTAATTTTCCACCACTTCTACATCTTCTATCTATACCAGACCCACATCTATCTCTACACCGCCAGTTTCCTCTCTGAAGAGTCTCAGAAACAATGCCAGCATTGCCTATCACTCTCACACCCTCCCCTCCCTTACACCAGTCCGTCACACCTCCCAGTCCCCCCATAACCTCCCCAGCCTGGACAGTGGGGGGTGTCGCTGGTGAGCACTCCTCCAAACCTTTCCTCTCTCCCCAGTCGATCACCTCGTCCCACAGGTCCCAGGCTCCCCAGTGCTGGTCGTTGGTCCAGGAAACAGCTTTCGGAATTTTCATTCTGGTTAACATAATTAACTAGCCGTCTGTGATACTCTCAAAGCCAAACTAGACACTGTATTTTCAACGTACTCCAGACATTTGCTAAATGCTATTCACCAAGAATGCCTATGGAAAGGGATGGAGCCTTCATTAGCTGCTCGTGGCATCGAGGCTACTCCGATAGAAGCGGCCAAATTGCTAAAACTGTTTCACAACCTATACAGTAACGCTGGCGAAATCAGGACGCTGCTTCGGTACGTTATAACATCGCCATGGTAATGAACCCAGCAAACGGTTAATCTTACTTCAACAACATGGGACATTTAAAAAGTAAACGTATAGGGGCTCTTTTCAGAATAACATCTTCAGATGAAACGCATTACGACAGACCGGATGAGTAAAACCAATCATATCAACCATAAGGCTTGTTGTTTTTAAGTTTAACACAATTATTTTCTCTTACAATTTAAATATAAACAATCACATTACGAAAAATGGCCACAGCATCTACAGTTTAAGCTACTAATTTTAAATATATTTCAATTATATTTTGCGGCAATATTTGCATGAACTATATCACGACATACAATGAAATATATAATTAACTATGCTAACAAAACATAATCTGAAGAAATAGCAAGAAACATACGAAGAGATGCTTCTCACCGCTGCGCCATCGCTCTGTCAGAAAGTTTATGTTCAAACTGCACTGATTTTGTTTCTATGGAAACCAGCGAAATTTTTCATTGGTCGAAAGGATGAAGATATGTACTGACGCCATTTTCAACGAATGAAAACGAGAATTAATTGTCAGGGCGGGACGAATTTGAAGGTGAACCAATCAATAGTAGTATGTTTAGCTCGTGCTTGTTTTGGCTGAGCGTGATTGGATTTGTTGATCTAACCGCCTTCAAGCCCGTAAACCATGTATCTACTTGTCAATGGGAAACCACGCAGTTCTGTCTATTAATACTGACTGTAATTTTTTTATGACATTATGTCTTTGCTATGCAGTATTACGGTAATACGTAATACCGCGATGTTTGGGGTGCCCCGCTGTTTTTTTTCCACAGCTGGTGAACGCAATTAGCATTTTAGCCACGTTGGTAGGTCTGCTTTTGAGAAAGAACACTATAGTTCTTGTTATTCACATTCTGTGTCCTGGTGTTTTTAATTTCTCATAATGTGAACAAAGATATGTCATATACAAGTTTTTTGAGAGACTAAATTTTGGTTTGATTTATAATTTATTTAATGGTAAATAAAGTTCTTATATAGCTATTTTAGAATTAGTGCAGTCTTTCGTTTAGAATTAGCGCAATATTCTTAAAAACTGCATGTTCAAAGCAAACGCCATGCCATAATAACTGCTTTACAGATATTTCATTCAGGAATCTATGGAGGGTATACTGTAGGTAGGCCTGTTTGTGTGTGTGTGTGCGCGCGTTTGGGTGGGTGGTTATGTACATAGTGCTATAAAAACATGTTATTTTGACTTTGTAGGGACATGTTTTCGGTCCCGAAAGTAAGATACTGAATTTTATTAAATTCTGTGAATGCAGTCAAATGAATAATTCAAAAAGTCTTGCATTTTGTTTGGTTGCTTACTGTTACTGCTTGGTAACTACTGCAATGTTTAAGGTTGCCATAGTTAGGATTGGGGTTACGCCCATACAAATGAATGGAGAATCTCCACAAAGATTCAAATACCTAATCTGTGTGTGTGTGTGTGTGTGTGGAGTAGGTGTATATTACATTGTGGGGACCAAATGTCCCCCACAATGTGACAAAAACCCCGTTATTTTGATGTTTTGGGGGGCATTTTCAGGTACTCACAAAGATCTGTAAATACAGTCAAAAAACTAAAAATGCCAAAAGTCTTGTATTTGGTTTGGTTACATATGGTTAAGGTTAGGGGTTGGTAGGGGTTAAAGTTGTCATGTTGGGATTACAGTTTTCCCCATAGAAATGAATGGAGAGTCCCCACGAAGATATGATTACACAGCTGTATGTGTGTGTGTGTTGTGTGTGGTATCAGATCAGTCCCTGAGAGTTCAGTAGTCAGGCGCCATGTTTCTGAGTCTGGTTGTGGAGGCCTGAATGCTTTTCCAGATGCCAGAGTGAAAAGATTATGTGAGGGGTGGGTGCGGTCATCCACAATGTTGGTGGCTTTGCGGATGGAGCGTGTGATGTGAATGTCCATGATGGAGGGGAGAGAGACTCTAATAATCTTCTCAGCTATCCTCACTATCCGCTGGTCTTATGATCTGAGGCGAGGCAGTTCCCAATTCAGACCGTGATGCAGCTGCTCAGGATGCTCTTGTCTAAGGAATCAAAAATGTGGTTCCATGGGGTTCCAGACAGTGACCTTTTTTGGAGACAGTGAGACTAAATTTTATACCTAGGTGCACCAGTTATGACATTGGTCAGGTAGGCTGTGGTCTGTTAGTTGGTGACAAGTGGCTGGTGATCCATGCAACCCAAGCAGAAGTGAGCAGAACTTGTATCAGCCAAATAGACAGGAGAAAGCGGATTTTTCATTGGACTTCAGGACTCCTGAGTAACAGATAAAGACAGAGAAACAGCAAAGTTATGGAGAATCAGGAAGTAAGTGCCAGTCTGCGCAGATCTGAGGTCAGTGAGACACACATAAGGCTCCTCTGATGCTCCTCTTCATCCGCTGATGGGCCTCCAGGTGAGAATCACAAATCAAACATAATAACAACTGACACAAAGGCCTGAGGTCAGACCCTCTGTATGCAGCACACAGTGTGTCTGCAGTCTCACCCTCACATCGTGTATGATGACATTTCTGCTTTTTAGATTAAGTGCTTGTCTGAGAATAACTTCTGCATCATGCTAATTATTTAGCTGTTTCGTGCTCATGGGCAAAAGAAAAATGAGGATTAAGTTAAATATATCAGAAATAAATTTCTAATGTGGCTCAAGGCCACAGTAAAGTGGACCATCACATCAAGTAAGTACAAAACAGCCTTTACTAATACGCTAAGGGTTAAAACAACATATAAGATGTGCATAATCTGACAGTATATCAGCGTGAGAGCAAGGCTGGCCCTGGAAGTGGTGTGCATGCAATGGCAGAGCAAAGTTAGAGACACCCGCTAAAAACTTTCATTTCATCTCACTTGCTCCTTTCTTCTTTTTCCTTCATTTTCCTTCTTTTTTTCCCTCCTAATCTGTCCATCCTCTTCGGCCAGCTCACCCACTGCAATACTTTACGGGTTAAAAATGAAATAAATAATTTTTTTAAATTTAAAAAATGAAATCGATCAACATGAGAGGCCTATACAGAGTTTATAGAACCCCTCATGGTAAAGCAAACATGTTTGTCACAGCAGTGCATTCAGACCATGATTCTGCTAAAGCTGCCGGACAGGACAAAGGGAAAAAAAAAGAAGAAGGTGGGGGTCAGTGCAGCAGTGGGTAGTTCAGGTCCAGAATGTAAAAATCCAGACCAAGATTTAGTTTCAACCAAACAGCTGAGTACTCTGTATCAGTGTCATTCTTAAAGTCGTGTTTCAACTTCTGGCAAAGTTCTCCCAGGAGCCTATCTCTGTTGTATGTACAGTCGGCATGTAATTCATTCCTGCCCAGGTCCCTGACAAACAGTTGGAGGCAGAATTACTTGTTATCAGAGTATGAATTTTTACACACACCAGCAGCTGTGACAGAATAAGATATTTCCTTTATACTGCTGCCACATAGTGGACACAAAGAAGACTGCAGTCAATTCTAAAATCAGTCGGTCAACATGCTACCACCACAGACTATAATCGGGAAGTGATCAAACTTCATGGAACAATATGAATATAAACAAACAGATGTAGTAAGTATATTGTGCAAAATGTATCTTCATCTTAACTACGCTGAATGGTGGAGTCCCAGAGTAAGTGATCCTCACCTGGAGGCCCATCAGTGAAGAAGAGGATGAAGAGGAGCATCAGAGGAGCCTTATGTGTGTATCGCTGACCTCAGATCTGTGGAGACTGACACTGACTTCCTGACTCTCCTTAACCTCACTGCCTCCCTTTTTGTGGGTTTTAAATGTTTTAAAAATCATCCATCTATCTTTGATTTTCATAAACTGTTTGTGCACTGATGCATTTCCTGTCTATTTCTTGTCTGTTAAAAGGAAAACAGTTTGATGCTGCTGTTGTCCTGCTCTTACCAGGAATAAATATTTTGATTTCATCTAGAACCTTATCATTTTAGAAACATGATTTCATAGCAAAATTATTGATAGCTGGTCTTCACAGTGAATCATTCATGCTCACAGAGTTTAAACTACAAACAAATTAATCAAATAAGTCTAGTTCTTTTCTAAACTGTTACTTCCTCATATTGCAAATGAGCAAAGAGCAGTGAAATCAGACTTATTCTGAAAAGCAGAAAAGTCGTCATACAGGATGTGAGTGTGAGACTCTGCAGAAACACTGTGTGCTACATACAGAGGGTCTGACCTCAGGCCTTTGTTTCAGTCTTTATTATGTTTTATACAGTTTTAAAATGTCACTGCAGTAGGTCCTTTTCATATGTGTGGATCAGCACAAATCAAGAGGTCCGTTAGGAAGGTGTCTGTATGACAGGGGTGGGGGTATCCTGGGGGGGGGGGGGATGGGTGGGGGCAAAGTCAGGTAATTCACTTCATCTGGGTCTTATCAGCAGTCCTGTGTTTCTCTCAGCACCACAATGATGTTTCACACATAATGGGGTCCGTGGGCCTCCTCAGTTATATTCAGGCTTTCAAAGTTCTTCAATCATAAAAAGTCACATGGATCTGACACTCTGACACTGTTATATTAATTTGTTTAAATTCATTGAAAATACTATATATTACAGCTAGTATTTGGATCCGTCTGCTCTTTATCCGTTCCTCACTGGCATACCTGGGTGTCTGTGCAGTGCTTTCCGGAAGCATCAGAACCATTCATAAGGGAATCTATGTGTGGCTGCCCTCTAGTGGATACACAAAATTCGGCTACTTAAGTAGCTTGACTATATTTCCCTCCTAGTTTAGTTTAGTTCCTAATTTAATTTAACAGATGAAACTGAAGGCAGAGCTGGAAATTAGTTTAGTCATGACTTCAGAAGTTACGCTGACATGGGATTCTGTACAATCAGAGATGAAGCTGCTGGATGGGATGGTCATCGCCTGCTTTTTCTGACTGATGTAGGTCTGGATGTAAAGTTACAAACTGCTTAATGTGTATCAATCTGTTTTATAATGTTCACACAAAAAAAGTGCTTTTAATGTGTCTGCACCTTGTATCTCCCACAATGTGCTTCTGCATTTGATATCTTCTTGACTTGGGGATAAAGAGATTTAACTGGATGGATTTTACTTTTGTGAAGCACTACAGTCCAAAGCTGAACTGATTGTTCAAAGCTTTTTGGTTTTTAAGCAAAACTACTTCATTTAATTTATCTGAAACCCACTTTGCGCCTTTCTAGACTCAACAAAGCATCATTGCCAACAAAATAAGTGAGTTACAGTTAAATCAGGTAAAGAAGTTTCATTTGGAATTTACTGATCCAGGTTTTCAGCACCACGGACAGCAACTAGACTTACTGTCATTTAATGGGAGTGAAAGCAGAAACCAATAGATCACACAGGGATATTTTCATTTGATGGTGTCTTTCTTTTTACTTTTGATATGCCGTCTTCCTCCTTAGCTGATATGTGAGGCTGCTGTCAGCTGAGACAAGCTGGTGTGATTTTACGCAGAGTGATAAGTGGGCAGTCCTGTTTTCGTGTGTTACATTTTCATTTGATGTTGGCCAATATGTATGTGGTACTGTTTCCTCCTTAACTGATATGCACAGGCTGTTGTTAGCAGAGACAAGCTGGTGTATTTGTACCGCAGATTGAAAAGTGGGCGTTCCCGATTACATCACTCTTTTAAAGAGTCCCTGATTGGTGGGCTCTGACGAGGAGGGGTGACCTAAAAACTCCAAACCATTTATCCATCCATCCATCCATCCATTTTCCAAACCGCTTATCCTACTGGGTCGTGGGGGGTCCGGAGCCTATCCCGGAAGCAATGGGCACGGGAACAAACCTGGATGGGGGGCCAGCCCATCGCAGCCAAACCATTTAAGTTTGTGAAATTCATTTTTAATAATTACCAATTTCAGAAAAATATGAAATGTTTTGTAAAGTATCAATTTATTAATCATGTATTTAAACAAATTATGACCAGTATAAAAGACACATACAAAACTGTACAAAAGTCTTGGGCTGTCGAAGAAAATGATGTTCAAATGATCTTCATCTTGGTCTAGAATTATAATATTTTGTCCGTCAAAGTGTGGCAGCTCAGTCATTTCAAAATCTCTTCTAAAGTTAGTAAAACATTTGCACCAACCATCCAATAGACCTATATCTTTTTATAACACAACTCCTATGGCTAATCAATGCATCATTAACATTTTGTCACGGGAGACGGCAGCGATCGCGGGCAGAGCGGCGATCATGCGGGCAGGCGGGTAAGAAGCAGGCAGACAGCCGAGAATCAGGGCAAACGAGGGGTTTAATCTCAGGGACGAGGGCACGAACATCAACTGACATCAATGACGGACAAAGGACTCGGGTAAGACACGGACTGAAATACACAGGACTGAGCAAATTAACTAGATACAGCTGGGTACAATCGGGAGAAAACACGTGGGTAATCAGGGGGCGTGGCACACAGGAGGAGCGGACGAGCCGGGCATGACACATTTGTTTAATTTAATTAATTAATTAAGTGAGCTGGTGGCAGAATTTAACAAATACATGGAATGGCTGGGGTGCCCCTGAGGAGAGGTTTAGGATCCAAAGCGTGGTTCACCTAGCGATCCAACAAGGCATCAGTAACTTTATGGAGAAAAGAAGAAATTCTTGTTAGTTTTTATTGTGTCACTTTTAATTTGCATATATTTTTATGATAATTGTGTTTTTGTTCTGAGCAAATATACACAACCCAATTAAATAGCATTAAACGTTTTCTTTGATGGCCCAAGACTTTTGCATAGTACCATATTTTTTCAGAATCAAGAGACAATTTAATAAAAACCAGTCTTACCTTCACAAGATAACGATTATTAAACATTAACCAGCAGGTGGCAGCAAAGCACTTGTGAATAAGTGGCCAATACGTGGTTGTACAGGTTGCCAGCAGATAATCATCCCCTCTGTTTAACTGACTCTCATGCTATGACTGTACAGACTGAGCAGGGCTGAGTGAGAGAGGCCTCACTGCAGTTAGCATAACCGTTTATTTTACAGCTCGTCTGACTCATTCTGCTCCACGAAGGTCATCTCCTCTGCCAGCTTCCTCTGATCCAGGGAGACCCTCTGCTTCTCTCTGATTGGTTCCCGCTTTCTACAGGAGGTCCAGTGCAGCTGAATGGTGATGATGGTGCAAATCAGGTAAAACACACCAGTCCCAGCTTTCAGTACAGCATCCAGAACCTGCTCCCACCTGTGAGACATATAATACACCAGTGTGTCTGTCAGTCACACATATCACATTTAAACCTGAAGAACAAAACAGTGAATCTATTCTGACTGAAGTAAGTAAGACTAAGAAAAGGTCACTCTTGAAACTGAAATATAAATTATGAAAGATATTCTACAGAGAAAATGATTAGATGGAGAACAATGAATTAGTGTTCACATCCCAGGGCACTGATAGTGAACAGGTGAGATAAATGATTTTATTAACATATTTTAATGTATCTATTGTATCAGGGTGGCATGGTGGTGCAGTGGTTTGCACTGTCGCCTCACTCCTCTGGCACGTGTACTCAAGTCTTCGCTGGAATTCCGTGTGTATGGAGTTTGCATGCTCCCCCTGTGTCATTGTGGGGTTTCCTCCAGGGACTCTGATTTCCCCCCACAGTCCAAAAACATGCTGAGGCTAATTGGAGTTGTCAAATTGCCGGTAGGTGTGCTTGTGCGAGGGAATGGAGTGTGAGCGTGTTCTGCAATGGGTTGGCACCCTGTCATGGGACGTTCCCTGCCTTGCGCCCATAGGGACCCTGAGTTAGACAAGCAGTTTCAGACAATGGATGGATGCAGCACTGGAACAGATATTACAGAGTACAACTGTAACACTGGTCTACGCTGCAATGAAAAACCACCTACAGACATGTTAGTCAGTCTGCACACCATTAGTAACAATTCATCCTCACAAAGATGAAAAAATGCCTGAATTATGTTGCAAGCTACATGGATTTGTCTGGATTTGTATACAAAATAAGTGACTGGCTGTATGTCTGTGGAAAATGCTGTGATTTTTGTCATATTACAGACTGATCATAAACTAGAAGACACACATTCAATATTAAAGACACCAATTAGCCTGACTGTGCGTTTTTGGATTGTTGGAGGAAACCCACACAGCATGTGGAGAACATGCAGACTCCACACAGACAGAGCAGAAGCCAGATTCAAACCCCTAAACATGGAGGCGTGAAGCAACAGCGCCGCCTACTGGACCACCGTGCCACTATCATTGAAACAATAATCCCAATAAATAACTCTGTTTCACAACAGCTGATAAATAGGGGATTATCCCCACAAAGAAGCACAAACCCCTTCGTGAGTGAAACTGCTGGGTTGATTAGTATGTATCTATTTATATTCAAGCATAAATAATTCACAGGCAGATTTAAATCAATTACTTATGTTTAACAGTAATATGAACTGGAATCTGCAGGATTCCACAACCAGCCACCAATACCAGCCAGTGTCCTTCCTCTCCAGCCCACTCATTGTCACAATGAAGGTTTTATTTTCTGTGTCATCCCTGATCAGAACAGGCCTCCCATGCAAACTCACTGATCTCTCTGATGCACAGGAGCCCCCAATCTTACACCACATCCTTTGTCTTTTGTTGTTTCCATAGTAACACTGACACTGTCTCCATCCACACCCGTCACCTCCTGTTTGTCCACTGACAGCCCTGGAGGACTTCAACACACAGGTAAAACACTCAACGATTTGCACAGCAATGAAATGTTTATGAATATCAGCCCATTACAACATACATACTGTATGTAAATGTTTGGCCAACCCCTGACATTTTTTAACATATTGCTTATCATATTTAACCTCATGAAGTCGCCCGATTTAACTGACACTGTTACTTCTTCCAAGTCTCGTTTATCATATTGAATTAAATTAAAATGCAGATTTTTAAAATATTAAAACATTTTTCCATCAGTGTTTGTGTTAAGGTCCTTCCTTTTTGACTCAGTGACATGTTACATACTGTGCATCTCATTGGCTACAGTCTGCAGTACAGACATCTTACCATCAGTGACTGACAGATTAACCTGATCAGAGAGGCTCCACTGATCTTCACACCACACCAGTACCGATCGGAATCCTCAGCTGTCAGATTGTTGATGGTCACAGTGAAGACTCGCTGGTCAGGATCATCTCTGACTCACACTTTACCCTCCTGTGGAGAGTCAGTGTGTACTATGGGAGTACATGACCTCACATTATACCCTCTGCACCAGTACGGGACTCCACTCCAACAACCGCTGCAAACACCGCGCCTCCCTGAGAGCCATCACCCATCAGCTCATCAGCCACTGCAACCAACTGCAAAGACCTCCCTCTTTCCTGCATCCAAGTAAACCAATTCCTTTCCTTTCTAACAACCTAAACTGTCCTATTCACCTGCTATATTCCTTTAGGTTTATATTCCTACAAACTGCTTGCTTTGCAGAACAGTTTTTCCCTTTTTAGGTTAATCATTTTAAATCTGGTCACTGCATTTTCATGATTACATCGTTTGTGTCTTTTCCGTTATTTCATGTTTATTGTTTGTTAGGTATAATGTCTGTCTTATGTTAGTTGTAGGAATAAATGTATGTCTTTTTACACAACTTCAGCCTCCGTCATTGAGTGCTCACAATAGTCCCTGCCTCTGCGATCTGGCTACTACGCTCTGAAACCTCAAACTCGCCTGAAATATCGCGAGACTCTCTCTCATTGGCCGTGAGGGGAGCTTCGCTACCGATCGTTTACATTACCTGGTGACCCAGCTCGCTGGACGAGCCTACTAACCCAGGTTATTAAGCGATACGGGTTATTAATGAATCCCATTTAAGTCTCACATTAACAGACTCACTGGGATTCGCATTTGTGTTTGGAGGAGCCGACCATTCGGCATAACAATTGGTTACTAATCAGCATCAAATAATAATTAATTAAAAGTTAATTAATTTCAAAACATTTTGGTGGAGATATTAAAATATACCTGAGCTAATAATTCCTACAGCTGTCAGATTGTTGATGGTCACAGTGAAGACTCGCTGGTCAGGATCATCTCTGACTCACACTTTACCCTCCAGTGGAGAGTCAGTGTGTACTATGGGAGTACATGACCTCACATTATACCCTCTGCACCAGTATTTCACATGAGTTTTATATCTGTCACCATAGGAACATGGGATTGTTACAGATCATCCTCTCTGTACACAGGCCCATTTCACTGTAGACACACTGTCAGCACCTGTAGGGAAAATAATTAACTGAATAAGGATTTTCCATCTCATGACATCTCTAAGTAATTATGCTTGGTTTGTGTAATACTTAGATTAGGTCATGTGTAATTAACAGAACAGTGATGATGTATAAAAGTCAAAGACCATCATTTTACTATAAGAACAAGGAAAACAAAACTAGTGTCTGATCTTGGGAAGGGCTTCAGCAGGATGTGGGATCGGGAATCTGAGCCTGGCAGTGTGTTCTAGGGTCTGAGAGGAAAACCAGGACCTTAAATCCCTAGTAAAAGGCCTAGATGAGGGTTTCCGGTAATGGCGGCTTGCTGAGAAGACGTGCCCATTTCTGCTCCGCTATGTTTCTGTAAAATCCTGAATAATACTCGTTTATTGGACGTTGAACAAGACCAGTAGTGATGCCTCTCTCGCAAAAGAAACTTGGTAAAAACATTAGTAGACCGACTCAGTCGAAATTGTCTAACTTCACTTCTAAGTCGAGCTCCGAGGCTAGCTGTGAAGCTAATGTTAGTGGTGAAGATAGCGAGAATAATACCAACACCTGTCAGGTGATGGAGGAGAAAATTGACAAGCCAAATGAGAGGGGAAAGACGGTCGAAAGCTTAGACGCAGTACTGGCGGCTATTGCAAACTTGAAATCGGATTTTTCCTCCAAACTGGACGGTATTTTGTCAGCAATAGAGACTGTGAGGAAGGATGTTAATGAGTGTGCTAAGCGGGTCGGTGAGGCGGAGGCCCGGATATCTGCAGCAGAAGATAGTATCACCACCTTGGAAGCAAAGGCACGGACTCTTGAAAATAACAACAAAGATCTCGAAGACAAAGTGCTGGATCTGGAGGCCAGATCGCGACGTTCTAACTTGAGACTTGTTAACCTGCCCGAGGGCGCGGAAGGAGAGGACGCGTGCGTCTTCTTGGAAAACTGGCTGCCGGAGGCTCTGAACTTGGCACCGCTACATACCGCTCTGACGCTGGAGAGAGCTCATCGGATCGGCCAGAAGAATACGTCAAACACCGCTGCACCGAGGACAATGATCATGAAGTTCCTAAATTACAAGGATAAAATGACCGTGATAAGAGCTGCCAGGGCAAAGGGACAGATTCTTTTCAAGAACCGTCCGGTGAGATTTTATGAGGACCTGGCGACCGGTGTACACAGAAAACAGAAAGAGTTTAACGCCGTGAGACAACAGCTTCGCTCCATGGGGATCCGGTACGGCATGATTCCTCCCGCGCGACTGATAGTGACATACAACGGAAAGTCTCGCATCTTTAACCAGCCAGGTGAAGCGGAGAATTTTGTGAAGGCTCTGAGGTCAGAAAGTGGACTGGGTTGAGAATGTAATCATTGACATGCTGTGTGTTGGCATGAAGGAATAATTACTGAGCTTTAAGTTTTAAAAGAAGAGTGAAAGAGAAAGGCCAATTTGTTATATTTGTTTATCGGTCCAGAGGCTTACAGCTACTATTAGTAGCCTAATTTTCTTAATGTATCCAATAACGAGTTTTTCTGTTTATGTAGCGGGGTGGGGTAGGGGGGAAAGGTGTTTAGGCATAGTCGGTTGATCCTCACTTTTGGGTGGAACAACCTTTAGCTGTTAGACAAGTACCAGTATATATAGGGGGAGGGAAATGGGTACCAAAGTTCAAGTTAAAGGGGTATGTTCAATACTTATTGTTGTGGGTGTAGTTTTTGACATTCAGATGTTATTTGTTTCTCTATCCTTTAATATTTCAAATGTGTTGGGAAGCTCATTTAGTGCTGTGTGTTATGTCTGGTGGAATAAGAATTAAAATTTCTTCTTGGAACTGCAGAGGACTACAAAAACTGGAGAAGGTAAAACAAGTAATGACTAGGGTGAAATCTATGCACTCTGATATCATGCTACTTCAGGAAACACACCTGTTGTCTAGTCAAGAGGCGAAGATTAGGAGGAGGTGGCAGGGCAGTATATATTCTGCACCCTTCACCTCTCAGGCAAGAGGTGTTATGATTTTGATCCACAAATCTATACCATTCCATGTGACAAGGGTTATTAAAGACAAGGCGGGGAGATATATTATTTTACAGGGCACACTTATTACGGAAAAAATAATCCTGATAAATATCTATGCTCCAAACATTGACGACCCAAAGTTTTTTCATAATCTTTTTTTGACAGCATCATCTCTGTCTGGTAGCTTTATTATAGGAGGGGATTTTAATTGTACATTGAATCCAGAATTGGATAGGAGCTCAGGTATTGATTTCTCGCATCCTAAAAGTAGACAAACTATTCAACATTTTATGAAAGAACTTGATCTGAGGGATATTTGGAGGGATATGAACCCCAAGGTCTTAAAATTCTCCTGCTACTCAAATACACTTTTTTTTTTTTTTTTTTTTTAGTTTCTGGCAATATGAGGTACAAAATAAAGGATTGTCACTACGATAGCATTTTAATATCTGACCATTCGCCAAACTCATTAATATATGAAGATTTAAGACTAAAAAGAGATCCCCCTAGATGGAGATTTAAACAAAAATAGACTATGCAAATAAATATTTATTTTGAAACTAATACGGATTAAACGTCACCCTGCACAAGGTGGGAAGCATTTAAGGCCTACTTAAGAGGTCAGATTATTAGTTTTACAAGTTATAGAGCAAACCAAACTTATAAGAAAACAAAAAAGTTGGAGGCGGAGATTGAGCTGCTTGAGGGAGAATACTTTCAAACCTTTTGTCCAAGAGTCCATCAAAAGCTTTTATTACTAAGAACACAGTATAACGAACTTTCTGCTTCTAAAGCAGCCTCACATCTTTTGCGTCTTAAACAATCATTCTATGACCAAGGGGAAAAGCCCGGGAAATTATTAGCCTGGCGCCTCCGACAATTACAAAATGAGAAAAACATTACTTCAGTTGTAAACAGTGATGGACAGATCATTGTTGACCCTCTAGGAATTAATGAAACTTTTAAGTTTTTTTTTTATGAAAAACTATACAGCTCAGACATAACACATATGGGACAAGAGCAAAATCTCTTCTTAGATACCCTTCAGATACCTAGCATTTCAGAACTAATAAGTGCAGACCTTAATACACCTATAACAAAGGAGGAAATATCTATAGCAATAGATCATTTGAAAACAGGTAAAACCCCCAGGCCCAGATGGGCTGCCGACAGAAATTTATAGGAAATTTAAAACTAAATTGCTGTCCCCTCTTTTTGACATGTTCGCGGATTCATTTGAGAAGGGAATCCTTCCGCTTCATTAAGAGGAGCTCTGATAACTTTACTACCCAAACCAGGTAAACCGTGCAATAAATGTGGAAACCTAAGACCAATAAGTCTTCTTAATGTGGATTTAAAGATACTTTGTAAAATTTTGGCTCGAAGACTGGAGAGATTCTTACCTGATCTAATTCCCTGTGACCAGAAGGGTTTATTGCAGGTAGACAGGGATTTCATAATGTGAGACGAGTGTTGGATATTCTTCATAATCAGGAAGGAAAAACAGACAATGCTTTACTATCACTGGATGCCAAAAAGGCCTTTGATAGAGTTGAGTGGCCCTACTTATTTGAAATATTAAAAAGATTTGGCTGTGGGGATAATTTCTGTCGGTGGATTAGACTTCTATATAATGAACCATATGCTGAAATACTGACAAATGGAATTATATCTAAACCATTTGAAATTAAACGGGGATGTAGGCAAGGGTGCCCTTTGTCCCCCTTATTGTTTATTTTAGCAATTGAACCGTTTGCCATTGCGGTGCGGTCTCATAAAAACATAACTGGTTTATCAGTAAATCAACAGGAACATAGAATTGCTTTATTTGCAGATGATGTCATCCTTTTTTTGGAAAAACTGAAAGATTCTATCCCAGCCTTGTTGGATTTATTACACACATTTGGACGGATATCAGGATATAAAGTGAACAAAGAAAAATCTTCATTAATGATACTTAACTCAGAAGAGAGAAGAAGTGCCGGAAATTCTTTCCAATTCAAAATGGTAGACTGTTTTACCTATCTCGGGATTAGGATAGTGCCATGTTTGAGAGACATTGTTGGAGCTAACTACACCCCTATGATAAATTCCATCATCTCATCTGTAGATAGATGGAAACCCTTGCCCTTGTCACTTATAGCAAGAATTAATGTTCTTAAACTAAACATAATGCCCAAACTTCTGTACTTGTTCCAGAACATTCCATTGTCACCTCCTGCTAATTTATTCTCACACCTGAAAACAATTTTTGTACGTTTTTTGTGGAATAATAGACGACCGAGGCTGCGTTTATCACTCTTGTACTTACCGTATGAAAGAGGAGGCCTCAAATGTCCCAATCCACTTTGGTACTATTGGGCAGCTCAATTGAGGACTATGATGTATTATTTTACAGATAAATCCCTCCCGCCTTGGATGAATATTGAAAACTGCTCGGTACCTCTTCCCCCTTCCCCAATACCTATATTCAGCAAAAGTCAAAATGTTGAAAAAAAAAGACAAAAAATCCTATAGTCAGAAATATGATTATAATCTGGTATCAGGTTAAG
>NW_026042880.1:0-82373 GCF_023856365.1 Brienomyrus brachyistius | reverse complement strand
GGCCCGCCATCCTGAGTTGTTCCCTGTCTCGTGCCCATTGCTTCCGGGATAGGCTCCAGACCCCCCGCGATCCAGTAGGATAAGCGGTTTGGAAAATGGATGGATGGATGGACAGTTTTCCATTTGAGGAATTAGCAAAAAACTGCAGTGCATGATGGGTAGGATCTAAAGGCTGCCTAACGCCCTTAATTTGTTTGCAATTTCGCCAGGTAGGCTACCTTCTTTAAACTGCGTTTTGCTAGACTACACATTTCGAGATGTTTTATTGTAGTCTTGGTAAATATATATATATAGTTTAGCCTAACCCAGCCACTTAAGGGAGCAAGCCAGCTCAGGTAGGTGCCAGTCCCAAGCCCGGATTAATGGAGAGGGTTGGCGTCAAGAAATAAAGAGAAATAAAGACAACTAATACTCCTAGTTTGCGAGATCTGACTGCAATGGCAGCACTGCTACAAGGGTGTGGATAAATCTATACAAATATCACCTGCATGCACATTACTTCTTTTACAATAACCAACTCCTGATCCATACTGTTAGTCGTGAAAAAAAAAACTATCGTGTACATAGAGGCCCTGTGTAAAAAGATAACTGCCAAGGAAAAGATCAAAAACATTTATTTCAAGGATACAAAGTTTTTATGGTCATGTACAGTGTACAGTGCAATTCTTATTTGATTAACTTGAATGTCTCCACAGACTAGACGATTAAACAAATAAAGCAGCGCAACATTACAATAACTAATAACAAATAAACAAAGCTCACGAGTACTATTACAGTATTTATATCATTTATTTAAACTTAATTTTACCAGGTAAATTAACTACAAAGCAGTTACCACTGCTTTACCTGCTTCTCGGGAGAAATAGCAGATATACGTCATGTATGTGACTAAATTCTTAAGCCAATAAGGGCAAAGTTGTGTCGTAATGGAGGCGGATCCAGTTTGTGCAGCCGGTTAAAGACACTACGGGCATGTAAATGGAGAACGAAATTATAGTTATAATTCGGCGTGTTCGCGAAAACGACTTCATTTATTTTCTTATTGATTTATCGACAGACCATCATACTTTTTAGACGTTATAATAACAACACTCTATTGATCCCCAAAGAGAGAAATTCTCTCCTTGCCTGCCCCCTCTTACTGTCCATGATACACAAGCACATATGTAGAAAAACGTCAGCTTGGAAGCCAAGGCTGGACTTAACCTACTCTATTCTGGTATTCTGTTCTCCCAAGTAAGGCATCCCAAGTTCGAATCCAACTTCCGACAAAAGTTCTTCAATCGCTACAGCACAATTTGAGCCACTGATCGGCTTTAATTGCTTTGTTTTATTTTTGCGTTTCAGGCAAAACTACATAACACTTAAAGACACTACGGGCATGTAAATGGAGAACGAAATTATAGTTATAGCGAATCTCCTACACACAATACCAAGGTTACCGAACTTTGGTCAGCTGGCCGGAGTGAGACGTTCAATTCCCGTAAGATTTCTTTGCGCCAGCCTGAGAGTCTGAAAACACGTCACACCAGATGCATGAGAGATGGAAACCTGGGATATTCAGTCGAATCAGATCAAATATGATGCTAAGTTAGTACTAAGTTAAAATATGTTCCGCACTTGTAACATGCACCCATGATTTGGAACAGCAGCATACCTGTCAAGGTTTGGATTTGAAAATAAAGGAAATTTTCCGGCACCCGCCGTGAGCCATCCGCAACCAGGCTCCAGTATCCCTTACATTTTAAGACAGGAAATATAAAATAATATAAATATATAAAATATATAAAATATATTTTTGGCCACAACCGGGATTCGAACCCCGGTCTCCCGTGTGAAAGGCGGCGATCTTACCACTACACTATCCAGCAACTATATAATATAAGGGAGATTTACGGGAAAATACTAATACGGGAGGGACGGCGGGAAAGAGAAGTAAAATACGGTAGTTTCCCGGCCAAAACGGGAGACTTGACAGCTATGGCTGTCTCTGGCCACGCCCCCTACAGTCGGTCCGGCCCCTGTTCGCGTGTTCGCGAAAACGACTTCATTTATTTTCTTATTGATTTATCGACAGACTTTTTAGACGTTATAATAACAACACTCTATTGATCCCCCTCTTACTGTCCATGATACACAATGACGAGACACATGTTCACTAATGACGAGAACTATTCTATTTTTCATGCCGGGGGTCCTTCAAATCTTACATTTACAAATCTTGTTCTTGTTCTCTGCTTTCTCCTTTCTCGTTCCCGTAGATATATATTATTATACGGAGATTTACGGAGTCTTCAAAGACGGTCCGGCTCCAGCTCAAGGATCACTGTTGCTGTGGTGTAGATCAGCTGATCTGTAGTAGTCTTCTACGTACATCTTCTAGTAGACCTTCTGAGGGTACTTCACGCATTCTTGGTCGGAGGGTCCAGGTTTCCAGCTTAGCTTATTTCTTATTTCTCAGGTCAGCTGCTCTTGTTTGGGATGTGCTTGACCGGCGTATACGACAGCGTGTACCAGTTCCCACTAATATCCAACAACTTCGCACAGCCATTGAAGAGGAGTGGACCAACATTCCACAGGCCACAATTGACAATCTGATAAACTCTATGCGAAGAAGATGTGTTGCATTGCATGAGGCAAATGGTGGTCACACCAGATACTGACCGGTTCTGAGTCCCCAGACCCCCAATAAAGCAAAAAACTGCACATTCCAGGGTGGCCTTTTATTGTGGGCAGTATAAGGTACACCTGTGCACTACCCATGATGTCAGATCAGCATCTTGATGTGGCACACCTGTGAGGTGGGATGGATTATCTCAGCAAAGCAGAAGTGCTCACTATCACACATTTAGACTGATTTGTGAGAAATGTTTGAGAGAAATGGTAATATTGTGTATCTGGAATGAATTGTAGGTCTTTAAGTCCATCTCATGAAAAATGGGAGCAGAAACAAGAGTGTTGCGTTTATATTTTTGTTCAGTATAGAATAAGCCCAGATTTATGTTTATTCAGTGGAGATAAGTACAACCTCTAAAGATAGGCCTACACCCGTTTTGGCAGTGTCTCCGGATCCCATGACAAATAATGCCTTCAGTACATCCTCCTCAACCCACACTGAAAGCAGAAGTGCTATGGGCTTTGCAAACGGTTTGCCGACATCACTCCTATACGTCCAATGATGACATTCACACCGTCTCCAGGGTGATGTTCCCTGACTCGCAGGGTCACTTGTGGTAAAGATAAAACCGCTTTTCTTGCGCGATTTGGACTCGCTCCATATATTAAAAGGGAGCTTCGTTGTCATGTTTGACGTAAGTATGAACAGGACCATCAAAAGAAAACAACTGGATGTGCATGTCAGGTATTGGGTGAATTATGAGAATGGCTCTCGAGTGCAGTCCTGGTTCTGGGATCACAGTACATGAGCCACTCCACCGCTGAAGACTTACTGGAGAAGTTTAAGGTAAGCCATTCAATAACATTTAAACTCATTAACGAACCCATGATTTTTAAATATCCATGGTTTATCTTTACATGTGTTTAAATGGGAGAACCATATTTATTGGTAAGCATATTTTAAAGATTTTATTGCTGCTTCATGGCTTTTGCTGCAAAAAAAATAGTTCATTGAGGAAATAGAATGTTTAAGTGTTGTGTAGCAACATGTACAGCTGTTGTACAGGCAAAAACTCTGGCTCAGTCCAAAGGAGGTGGATATAGGAATGGCTGTCATCAAGGTGGGACTTCTGTGAATTCACTGGTATCTTTACATACAAATGTATCAAACAATTGTGAAGTAAAAAATATGTGAATAACATGGAGTTTGAGCTGGTTTGATATGTACAGCTGAGGTAGTGTTAACCTTGGGCTGAGTGTGCAGAAAGATTCTGGAAATTTGACAAACCATCTTTTTGTCAGAGACAGTCAGGAGCCAAAGGCAGTGGAAGTGACCTTGGTGTCCTTCAGATTAAAAAAAATTGCCAGATTGTGCTCTCAAAAATGTGCAAAAAGGCCTTGGATAAATGCCCTCTGAAGTACTCGATTGTACATGAGATGACGTGCTTGGACCCAAACAAAATGCACACCAGCCAGATAACTGCCAGCAGAAAAGGAGAAATCTCATGCAGAAGTTTGCGCAGGAGAATCGGTTGGCAGGCAGGATATCTGCTGGTAAATCATAGGATAAGAATAGGATAGTTCAGAATATTATTTTTAAATTATGCTTTTCTTTTTTCACATCTAACTGAATCAGGGACGGATTACAAACCGGGTTAGCGGGGCCGCTGCCCAGGGGCCCTTGGGGTGCAGGGGGCCCGTGGGCCCCAAGCCCAAAACAATTTGCAACGCTTATCAGCAATGTATTTTCGTTTGTCTATTTTAGAGGGCCTACATTCTTTGATCCTCTGCCTACAAGGTCCCCTGACCCTATAGGGAGGGTGTTTGGCTGCCAAGGGCCCTTGACTTGTGGTGGTTGTGGTGGTGGTGCAGGTGGTGGTGGTGGGGGGGGGCCTCGCGAACGTTTTACCCAGGGGCCCACACAACCCATAATCCGTCCCTGAACTGAATAGTGTTAACACGTAGATTTTAGCAGTATTTAGAAGACCGACTCTTGGTGTTTGAAAAGAAGCATCAGCCCAGTTATATTTTCTTTGATGAGCCTAGAGATATCTCAAGATTAAATTAAAATGATTGCACATTTATGGTATCATAGGAAAATTGGGTTATAAATCACTTTCCTATTCTACATGTGATTCTGTGTATTGACATTGTTGATCTGCATCTAATCTACTGTAATTAATGTAATTACAGGTGATGCAATATCCCAGCAGTCTGATAATCACCTGCACAATGAGGCAAAAGGCTTGGATTTTATATCCTTCATTCCTTCAGCACCATCCAAAGTTGATGTCTTTTTACATCAAAAAGTTAGTGGGCCTTATCCTGACCTCTGGATGTTCTGCAAGAACTTGCTGCTGCTGTCCTATGGGCAAGCCGAAGTGGAACGAATAGAGGTGGAGACCTGCAACTTATCAGAGGAAACAGTTGTTGCACAGAGGCTTATATGCGACCATGTCAGAGTGTGTGGGGGAGCAACCAAAGCGCCTCTGACCAAAGGTGAAAGATGAGCGAAAAGCAAAAAAGAAAACTTGAGGAACTCAAGAGGAAGAGAGTCTCACTGGAAAGTGTATGTGAGAGTTTACAAAAGGATGCTGAGCACATGGCAGAGGAAGCAGAGAGTGCTGCTGGAACCAAAAGGGCAACATTACTTACCAAGTCCAATACTCTGAGCCGACGAGCGAAGGAGGAGAAAGAGCAGTTGGTGGTCTTAAATGCAGATACTGAAGAATAGGCTACTGAACTGTGACTCCTAACACATCAAGAGTGAATCGGTGGAAACAAAAATATTTAGGTTCTTTGCATTTTTGGAGTATTTTACTTTCTGTGCCTGTTTGTACATTGTTCACAGCCATAATACTTTATAATTACAAGGTAGTTTTATGTTAGAGCTCTTGCTCCAATAAATATGTGCCTTGTAATTAACTAAATTCTAGGCTATTCAGTTTTTTTTGCCCTCGTGATGGTCGTGGGTTGTGAAAAAAGCCTTCTTCTTAGGGGTACCGCTGGGGCCAGCCGGGCGTATGTCGTGGCTTCAGTGAGTACTTATGTTTGTCATGCTGCCTGTGTACTTTATAGCGGCACAACATATTTCTGCAAATTGCATGCGTCAAATTGTCTGTCTCTCTTAAAAAATATGAAGTGTCACCAAAATTTTAAACGGGGAATCAATCTCAATGAAAAATATTCGTCAAGTAACGTTTCTAAAATAATATAGACATACTAATAATTATATATTAATAAATCGGATGAACGATGCATCCCAAATTGTATCCGCTGCGCACTTCTTAATCAGGGCAATCGCATCGTGGAGGTTTCTGCAGACGCCCAAAAAGACTTACTTAAGAAAACTGTTGCATGATAATTTGTACCATTTTCAAGGGTGGGGGGCGTGCAGTAGATGCCCCCTTTATTTTTGTGCTTCTGCCGTTCAAACCGAGCAGCACTGAGTTTGTCATGGCACCTGACGCCAAATCTACTGCTTAGCTGCTACAGACAGAACTATCTTCAAATCACCACTAGGGGGTGTCAATGCTGCAGCTTCGTTCTATGGTTGATCTTTTTCAAAGACAGTTTTTTTTCTCTCTCTCCACATAATCAACTTAACTGATTAGCGTGCTTTCATAGTAATGGTTTTTAATCCGTGTTAATCTTCTGAACAATGACTAGTAAAGGTTCTATGAGGTTGTCCTACTTACTATGGATTTTAAGTTTTTTATCAAGGTGTTAAAACGTACCACAGTTGCCAGTCCTGTGTTTTATGTCTAGCAATTTGTACAGTTTCTTCAGTATAAACACATGCCATGATCTGTGAGAATCTCCTCCAGAACTCTGCATTTCCTCAAGATCTTTTTGTAATATTGCATCATGGCACTGCTCAGAACAACACAGATGGTGCATAACAACACAAGGGAGTACAAGACAACATGGTGCAGAAACAGTGCGATACAAAGCAGGACAAAACTGGATGATACGTGGTCAGTGGTGGATAAAGTGCAGTAACAGCTGTACAGTGCAGCTGCCGTGGAAATGACTGTTACAGGGGATGCAAAAGCTGCAGGTTTGAATTGTTTGGCGAATGAAGCTGTTCATGAATCTGCTAGTCAGTGTTTGTGGATGGTGGTCAGAGTCCTGGATTATAGACTGAACCTTGTTACTGTGGCAGTTAAAGTACAGCTGGTCAATGGAGGGCAGTTCAGTGCGAATGATGTTCTTAACAGACTTCGCAATGTACTGCCTTCCTGTCATGTGGCTCCACCATACCATAGTACTACTGTAAGAACTAGGGATGTAACGATACATTCAACTCACCATTTGATACGATTCACGATTCTGAGTTCACGATACAATTTTCTCATTTTTTGCAGAATGAGCTGCAGACAAATATATTCAAAAATATTCTTATATTTATCTTTCTGAACTGTTGACACTGTTGTGAACAGTGCAACTGAATTTGAATAAAATACTGTTGAAAAAAATCCCAAATCAAAATAAGTAAATAAAAAAAAATAAATCAAATAAATAAGCTAAGGTTTGCATGTGCAGCTTTTTAGCGTGCTTTGCCCTTTTAATAATCTTCACTCAGCTCACGGTGGTGCCAGTGGACCTGTTTGTGTATGTTATCAGTCTATTACAATGTTTGCATGCAGTTTATGTCTTGTCTGTGCTTTTCTCGCTGTTTCCTCCTCGTTTGTGATTACCGGAAAGCTAATATGCTGCCACACCGCCAATTGAAGATCGGGCGGTGCGTCCATCCATCCATTTTCTGAAACCACTTAATCCCAACTGAGATCGCGGGGGAGACCGGAGCCTATCCCGGGAACAAGGGGCGCAGACAGGAACCAAGCCCAGGCAGTCACCTACACACCGCAGGTCGCACACACTCACACAACTACAGGGCCAATTTAGACTCACCAGTCAACCTATCCTGCATGCTTTTGGACCGTGGGAGGAACCTGGAGTCCCCGGCGAAAACGGGGAGAGCATGCGAACTCCACACAGAAAGGGCCCTGGACCGAAGCCAGCACTAACCACTGTGCCGTCCTCAGTTTCAAATTCATTCATCATCTCGCGTTCGCTCAAAACCAAAAACTGACGTACGATGTCGACGTGATACGCAGTGACATCTGACGTCAAACTCACATTGTGAAATCAAATGTAATATTACACCAGTTTTTCTGTTAAAGTACTGTGAAGTACTCCTACAATAGTGATTCATTTTCCACATCAGCCGGTTTAAATCTTCATGCATTTGCACCGATTTTTAACTGATTTGTGATTCATCATTACATGCCAGGGCCAGCAGCTCTGCATGGCTCGACCCTCATAAACATTCTCCACACATGCTGTTCAGGCAGTGGCCACAGAAATTCCCCCAGTGAACTTTATGCTTTCTGTCGGAGAGTATGCTGTGTTCTGGCCTTAAACCCTGCATACTACTTTGCAGACTTTGATCCTCTTAACAACAATTGGCATTTCTGGTGGCTGAATATCCATCCATCCGTCATCCAACTGCATGCTTAAAAGCTGTGAATAATAGTAATAATTCTTAAAATTGCAACTATCTAGAATTTCAGCCTAGTTACTCAGCTAAATTACTATTTAAACCTAGAATAATTTCTATAAGGGGCGGCATGGTGGTGCAGTGGTTAGCACTGTCGCCTCACACCTCTGGGACCCGGGTTCGTGTCTCCGCCTGGGTCACATGTGTGTGGAGTTTGCATGTTCTCCCCATGTCGTTGTGGGGTTTCCTCTGGGTACTCCGGTTTCCCCCCACAGTCCAAAAACATGCTGGGGCTAATTGGAGTTGCTGAATTGCCCGTAGGTGTGTGTGTGTGAGTGGATGGTGTGTGAGTGTGCCCTGCGATGGGCTGGCCCCCCATCCTGGGTTGTTCCCTGCCTCGTGCCCATTGATTCTGGGATAGGCTCCGGACCCCCCGCGACCCAATAGGATAAGCGGTTTGGAAAATGGATGGATGGATAATTTCTATATGTGTGATAGAATCAAAAAATATTTTGTTTTACATATAAATCTTCACAAGGTGTATTACACATGGTATTCCCCAGACACCGCCACCCCAACAGATGCTTTGTTTGTTAAGACAATAGCTCAGAAAGTGGTTGATCGATCTTTTGCAGCTTTTACCAAGGTTTGTACAAGCCAAAATTAAATTTTGAAACGGATCCCTGCCACACCCTGCCCTCCTGAACCTCCCGTTTCCTCCCTAGTGTGGTATAACGTGCCATGCCTGTTCCGCGTTTGTTTTACCTCTCCTTCCTGCCCTTGTGTTACTCATTTCAGGTGCCTCTAGTTTGCTCCCTGCTTAGCCTTGTATAAATGTGCTTCTCAGTCCTGCCTTTAATGTTGCTGCTGCTGTTTGCCTGTGTGTTCTTCCCTGCTTATGATTCCCCCGTGATCCAGTTGTGATCCAGTTGTCTTCATATCATGTATTCACATTCCTCAGCTGAGAGTGAACAAAGTTCTGTGGAAAGTATCTGACTACAGATAGACTTTCACCCAGTTCTCTGCGGGAGCTCTGATTACAGAGTGACTCCCCGACTACTTCTGAAGCCCTTCCTTAAGTATCCAGACCAGGTGATGGCATGTTTCTGAAGACTGACTAATTTCGGTCAATGGTTAATTTTAGGGGCATTGCTGACCTTGGTTCTCAAGTCCCCAGCCAATCAGATCACTTTAGGGGGTGGTTGTAATTCCCTTGTTCTACCATGAGAGAATCTCTCTCAGTTTGGTGGGTTGAGCCGAAGTTTCTGTATTTCTCTTAGGAAAAGCTATACTGCCTTAAATCTGAGAGTATAATACTCCTCGTCTCATGCCTATTCAAACGAGACCAAACATGCGTGTATTTGTCCCTAACATCTATGTGTGCTGAGTTATCCTGTTTATAGTGGAAAAGGTGTCTGTGTCTGGAGGCTGACAGCTGTTGTTGCTGTGGATTGATTGTGGAACTCTGGTCACTCCGGGGGTGAAAGGTCTTGCTTTTTCTGTGCTGCTCCAGTTATTCCTATCCAGTCTCTCAGGAGCCGGCAGGCCTTTGCCTTCCTTAAAAGGGGTGGTTTGACGAGTTGAGTCCAGTCTTGCCTGGGCCAGCGGAGCTCTGAAATAGACTGATGCAGGCTGATCAGAGTTGGGGCCTGCAGGACCTATAAGTTTTATGTCCTTACAGAATGTAAGTGGCATCATACTAAACTAGTGGTGTTCGAACTAGCATGGAAAGAGGCTATGGGTAGCTACAAAAAGGCTCTTAGTGCCGCCAAATCATCTAGTATCTATCAGAACTAATTGAAATAAACAAAAATAATCCTAGATTCCTATTTACTATGGTGTCCAAGCTGACTAATAACCAGACCACTGGTTATTTTCCAGTGACGACTTTATGAAACTTTTTGACCAAAAATATGCTCAATTAAACAGAACATTTTGAATATTGAATATTGGTTAACCAGTCAGAACTGATGTACTTAATTTTATCTTCAAATTCATCTACTTGTATGCTAGAACCTGTTCCATCAAAATTATTCAGCGATGCTCCCAGCATTGATTGAACCGCTACTAGCAATAGTTAAACTAAAACATATAATCATATTACCCCAATTTTATCTTCACTGCACTGGCTGCCAGTTAGATTTCGTGTTGACTACAAAACACTGCTCTTAACCTATAAAGCTGTAAATGGTCTTGCACCGCAGTATGTGAGTGACCTCATTTGCGTTCCGAATCATACACTTAGATGACGAGATGGAGGTATTCTATCCGTACCCAGAATAAAGAACATTACCTTTGGGGGAAGAGCATTTGCTCATAAAGCACCACAGCTATGGAATAAACTTCCTATTAGTGTTCGGAACTCAGACACAATCTCTGCTTTTAAGTCAAGGCTTAAGATGTACCTCTTTCGCCAGTCTTTTGGATAGTTAAATCTTCTTTTCTAAGGTGAATGGGAAATCTGGAGGTTCATAGTTATTTGAGATTGAAGGGGAAAGGGGGGATTGGTGCTGTCGTCCTGCCACTCTCGCCGATCACTTAAGCTGTGGATGGGAGGTGGCTTGACGCCAAAACCTCTGTAAACCCTCATGCCTGTGCTTCCTTCCAGGTCACTCTTTTAGGCAGGCTGTCATAGTTGCTTTAGTCCTGCCGGTTAGGTGTAGGGCAATAACTCTTCTCCATCTTCTCTTTTTCGAGCTGATACCGAGCCGACTACACCGTGTGAACCCGCACCTGGACTCCTGGATATAACTACATGAAACCAACTGGGACTTTATAACTATATGAACTCTAATGAATGTCAATGTAAATGCAGTTTCATGCTCCTTGGTCGCCCAGAGGAGGATGGGGTCCCCTTCTGAGTCTAGGTTCCACTCAAGGTTTCTTCCTGCTAGAGGGAGTTTCCTTGCCACTGTCGCCTCAGGCTTTTAAATATAAATATAAATATATAAAATATATAAAATATATTTTTGGCCACAACCGGGATTCGAACCCCGGTCTCCCGTGTGAAAGGCGGCGATCTTACCACTACACTATCCAGCAACTATATAATATAAGGGAGATTTACGGGAAAATACTAATACGGGAGGACGGCGGGAAAGAGAAGTAAAATACGGTAGTTTCCCGGCCAAAACGGGAGGCTCCAGTATCCCTTACATTTTAAGACAGGAAATATAAAATAATATAAATTATATAAAATATAATATAAATATAAATATAAATATATAAAATATATAAAATATATTTTTGGCCACAACCGGGATTCGAACCCCGGTCTCCCGTGTGAAAGGCGGCGATCTTACCACTACACTATCCAGCAACTATATAATATAAGGGAGATTTACGGGAAAATACTAATACGGGAGGACGGCGGGAAAGAGAAGTAAAATACGGTAGTTTCCCGGCCAAAACGGGAGACTTGACAGCTATGGCTGTCTCTGGCCACGCCCCCTACAGTCGGTCCGGCCCCTGTTCGCGTGTTCGCGAAAACGACTTCATTTATTTTCTTATTGATTTATCGACAGACGTTATAATAACAACACTCTATTGATTACTGTCCATGATACAGAGACACATGTTCGAGAACTATTCTATCGAGAACTAATGACGAGAACTATTCTCTTATTTTTCTCTTATTATTAAATTATTTTATTATTATTATTATTATTTTTATCTTTCTCCTTTCTCCCGTAGATATATATTATTATACGGAGATTTACGGAGTCTTCAAAGACGGTCCGGCTCCAGGATCACTGTTGCTGTGGTGTAGATCAGCTGATCTGTAGTAGTCTTCTACGTACATCTTCTAGTAGACCTTCTGAGGGTACTTCACGCATTCTTGGTCCAGCTTAGCTTATTTCTTATTTCTCAGGTCAGCTGCTCTTGTATTCAGCCTACTAGTCTCTCTTGTATTCAGCCTACTAATATATATGGGGCTTGGTACCCAATCTCGGAATGTGGGGATGATGATATCTCCCCCCTGACCTGTCGTCCTGGCTCCCCCTTGTCGTAGCAATCGTGTTGTACCTCATCAATCTCTAGTTGTGATAGCAGTTGTTTCTGGCCACAACCGGGATTCGAACCCCGGTCTCCCGTGTGAAAGGCGGCGATCTTACCACTACACTATCCAGCAACTATATAATATAATATATATATATATATATTATAAGGGAGATTTACGGGAAAATAATACGGGAGGACGGCGGGAAAGAGAAGTAAAATACGGTAGTTTCCCGGCCAAAACGGGAGGCTCCAGTATCCCTTACATTTTAAGACAGGAAATATAAAATAATATAAATTATATAAAATATAATATAAATATAAATATAAATATATAAAATATATAAAATATATTTTTGGCCACAACCGGGATTCGAACCCCGGTCTCCCGTGTGAAAGGCGGCGATCTTACCACTACACTATCCAGCAACTATATAATATAAGGGAGATTTACGGGAAAATACTAATACGGGAGGACGGCGGGAAAGAGAAGTAAAATACGGTAGTTTCCCGGCCAAAACGGGAGGCTCCAGTATCCCTTACATTTTAAGACAGGAAATATAAAATAATATAAATTATATAAAATATAATATAAATATAAATATAAATATATAAAATATATAAAATATATTTTTGGCCACAACCGGGATTCGAACCCCGGTCTCCCGTGTGAAAGGCGGCGATCTTACCACTACACTATCCAGCAACTATATAATATAAGGGAGATTTACGGGAAAATACTAATACGGGAGGACGGCGGGAAAGAGAAGTAAAATACGGTAGTTTCCCGGCCAAAACGGGAGGCTCCAGTATCCCTTACATTTTAAGACAGGAAATATAAAATAATATAAATTATATAAAATATAATATAAATATAAATATAAATATATAAAATATATAAAATATATTTTTGGCCACAACCGGGATTCGAACCCCGGTCTCCCGTGTGAAAGGCGGCGATCTTACCACTACACTATCCAGCAACTATATAATATAAGGGAGATTTACGGGAAAATACTAATACGGGAGGACGGCGGGAAAGAGAAGTAAAATACGGTAGTTTCCCGGCCAAAACGGGAGACTTGACAGCTATGGCTGTCTCTGGCCACGCCCCCTACAGTCGGTCCGGCCCCTGTTCGCGTGTTCGCGAAAACGACTTCATTTATTTTCTTATTGATTTATCGACAGACACACGTTATAATAACAACACTCTATTGATTACTGTCCATGATACAGAGACACATGTTCGAGAACTATTCTATCGAGAACTAATGACGAGAACTATTCTCTTATTTTTCTCTTATTATTAAATTATTTTATTATTATTATTATTATTTTTATCTTTCTCCTTTCTCCCGTAGATATATATTATTATACGGAGATTTACGGAGTCTTCAAAGACGGTCCGGCTCCAGGATCACTGTTGCTGTGGTGTAGATCAGCTGATCTGTAGTAGTCTTCTACGTACATCTTCTAGTAGACCTTCTGAGGGTACTTCACGCATTCTTGGTCCAGCTTAGCTTATTTCTTATTTCTCAGGTCAGCTGCTCTTGTATTCAGCCTACTAGTCTCTCTTGTATTCAGCCTACTAATATATATGGGGCTTGGTACCCAATCTCGGAATGTGGGGATGATGATATCTCCCCCCTGACCTGTCGTCCTGGCTCCCCCTTGTCGTAGCAATCGTGTTGTACCTCATCAATCTCTAGTTGTGATAGCAGTTGTTTCTGGCCACAACCGGGATTCGAACCCCGGTCTCCCGTGTGAAAGGCGGCGATCTTACCACTACACTATCCAGCAACTATATAATATAATATATATATATATATATTATAAGGGAGATTTACGGGAAAATAATACGGGAGGACGGCGGGAAAGAGAAGTAAAATACGGTAGTTTCCCGGCCAAAACGGGAGGCTCCAGTATCCCTTACATTTTAAGACAGGAAATATAAAATAATATAAATTATATAAAATATAATATAAATATAAATATAAATATATAAAATATATAAAATATATTTTTGGCCACAACCGGGATTCGAACCCCGGTCTCCCGTGTGAAAGGCGGCGATCTTACCACTACACTATCCAGCAACTATATAATATAAGGGAGATTTACGGGAAAATACTAATACGGGAGGACGGCGGGAAAGAGAAGTAAAATACGGTAGTTTCCCGGCCAAAACGGGAGGCTCCAGTATCCCTTACATTTTAAGACAGGAAATATAAAATAATATAAATTATATAAAATATAATATAAATATAAATATAAATATATAAAATATATAAAATATATTTTTGGCCACAACCGGGATTCGAATTTGCAACGCTTATCAGCAATGTATTTTCGTTTGTCTATTTTAGAGGGCCTACATTCTTTGATCCTCTGCCTACAAGGTCCCCTGACCCTATAGGGAGGGTGTTTGGCTGCCAAGGGCCCTTGACTTGTGGTGGTTGTGGTGGTGGTGCAGGTGGTGGTGGTGGGGGGGGGCCTCGCGAACGTTTTACCCAGGGGCCCACACAACCCATAATCCGTCCCTGAACTGAATAGTGTTAACACGTAGATTTTAGCAGTATTTAGAAGACCGACTCTTGGTGTTTGAAAAGAAGCATCAGCCCAGTTATATTTTCTTTGATGAGCCTAGAGATATCTCAAGATTAAATTAAAATGATTGCACATTTATGGTATCATAGGAAAATTGGGTTATAAATCACTTTCCTATTCTACATGTGATTCTGTGTATTGACATTGTTGATCTGCATCTAATCTACTGTAATTAATGTAATTACAGGTGATGCAATATCCCAGCAGTCTGATAATCACCTGCACAATGAGGCAAAAGGCTTGGATTTTATATCCTTCATTCCTTCAGCACCATCCAAAGTTGATGTCTTTTTACATCAAAAAGTTAGTGGGCCTTATCCTGACCTCTGGATGTTCTGCAAGAACTTGCTGCTGCTGTCCTATGGGCAAGCCGAAGTGGAACGAATAGAGGTGGAGACCTGCAACTTATCAGAGGAAACAGTTGTTGCACAGAGGCTTATATGCGACCATGTCAGAGTGTGTGGGGGAGCAACCAAAGCGCCTCTGACCAAAGGTGAAAGATGAGCGAAAAGCAAAAAAGAAAACTTGAGGAACTCAAGAGGAAGAGAGTCTCACTGGAAAGTGTATGTGAGAGTTTACAAAAGGATGCTGAGCACATGGCAGAGGAAGCAGAGAGTGCTGCTGGAACCAAAAGGGCAACATTACTTACCAAGTCCAATACTCTGAGCCGACGAGCGAAGGAGGAGAAAGAGCAGTTGGTGGTCTTAAATGCAGATACTGAAGAATAGGCTACTGAACTGTGACTCCTAACACATCAAGAGTGAATCGGTGGAAACAAAAATATTTAGGTTCTTTGCATTTTTGGAGTATTTTACTTTCTGTGCCTGTTTGTACATTGTTCACAGCCATAATACTTTATAATTACAAGGTAGTTTTATGTTAGAGCTCTTGCTCCAATAAATATGTGCCTTGTAATTAACTAAATTCTAGGCTATTCAGTTTTTTTTGCCCTCGTGATGGTCGTGGGTTGTGAAAAAAGCCTTCTTCTTAGGGGTACCGCTGGGGCCAGCCGGGCGTATGTCGTGGCTTCAGTGAGTACTTATGTTTGTCATGCTGCCTGTGTACTTTATAGCGGCACAACATATTTCTGCAAATTGCATGCGTCAAATTGTCTGTCTCTCTTAAAAAATATGAAGTGTCACCAAAATTTTAAACGGGGAATCAATCTCAATGAAAAATATTCGTCAAGTAACGTTTCTAAAATAATATAGACATACTAATAATTATATATTAATAAATCGGATGAACGATGCATCCCAAATTGTATCCGCTGCGCACTTCTTAATCAGGGCAATCGCATCGTGGAGGTTTCTGCAGACGCCCAAAAAGACTTACTTAAGAAAACTGTTGCATGATAATTTGTACCATTTTCAAGGGTGGGGGGCGTGCAGTAGATGCCCCCTTTATTTTTGTGCTTCTGCCGTTCAAACCGAGCAGCACTGAGTTTGTCATGGCACCTGACGCCAAATCTACTGCTTAGCTGCTACAGACAGAACTATCTTCAAATCACCACTAGGGGGTGTCAATGCTGCAGCTTCGTTCTATGGTTGATCTTTTTCAAAGACAGTTTTTTTTCTCTCTCTCCACATAATCAACTTAACTGATTAGCGTGCTTTCATAGTAATGGTTTTTAATCCGTGTTAATCTTCTGAACAATGACTAGTAAAGGTTCTATGAGGTTGTCCTACTTACTATGGATTTTAAGTTTTTTATCAAGGTGTTAAAACGTACCACAGTTGCCAGTCCTGTGTTTTATGTCTAGCAATTTGTACAGTTTCTTCAGTATAAACACATGCCATGATCTGTGAGAATCTCCTCCAGAACTCTGCATTTCCTCAAGATCTTTTTGTAATATTGCATCATGGCACTGCTCAGAACAACACAGATGGTGCATAACAACACAAGGGAGTACAAGACAACATGGTGCAGAAACAGTGCGATACAAAGCAGGACAAAACTGGATGATACGTGGTCAGTGGTGGATAAAGTGCAGTAACAGCTGTACAGTGCAGCTGCCGTGGAAATGACTGTTACAGGGGATGCAAAAGCTGCAGGTTTGAATTGTTTGGCGAATGAAGCTGTTCATGAATCTGCTAGTCAGTGTTTGTGGATGGTGGTCAGAGTCCTGGATTATAGACTGAACCTTGTTACTGTGGCAGTTAAAGTACAGCTGGTCAATGGAGGGCAGTTCAGTGCGAATGATGTTCTTAACAGACTTCGCAATGTACTGCCTTCCTGTCATGTGGCTCCACCATACCATAGTACTACTGTAAGAACTAGGGATGTAACGATACATTCAACTCACCATTTGATACGATTCACGATTCTGAGTTCACGATACAATTTTCTCATTTTTTGCAGAATGAGCTGCAGACAAATATATTCAAAAATATTCTTATATTTATCTTTCTGAACTGTTGACACTGTTGTGAACAGTGCAACTGAATTTGAATAAAATACTGTTGAAAAAAATCCCAAATCAAAATAAGTAAATAAAAAAAAATAAATCAAATAAATAAGCTAAGGTTTGCATGTGCAGCTTTTTAGCGTGCTTTGCCCTTTTAATAATCTTCACTCAGCTCACGGTGGTGCCAGTGGACCTGTTTGTGTATGTTATCAGTCTATTACAATGTTTGCATGCAGTTTATGTCTTGTCTGTGCTTTTCTCGCTGTTTCCTCCTCGTTTGTGATTACCGGAAAGCTAATATGCTGCCACACCGCCAATTGAAGATCGGGCGGTGCGTCCATCCATCCATTTTCTGAAACCACTTAATCCCAACTGAGATCGCGGGGGAGACCGGAGCCTATCCCGGGAACAAGGGGCGCAGACAGGAACCAAGCCCAGGCAGTCACCTACACACCGCAGGTCGCACACACTCACACAACTACAGGGCCAATTTAGACTCACCAGTCAACCTATCCTGCATGCTTTTGGACCGTGGGAGGAACCTGGAGTCCCCGGCGAAAACGGGGAGAGCATGCGAACTCCACACAGAAAGGGCCCTGGACCGAAGCCAGCACTAACCACTGTGCCGTCCTCAGTTTCAAATTCATTCATCATCTCGCGTTCGCTCAAAACCAAACACTGACGTACGATGTCGACGTGATACGCAGTGACATCTGACGTCAAACTCACATTGTGAAATCAAATGTAATATTACACCAGTTTTTCTGTTAAAGTACTGTGAAGTACTCCTACAATAGTGATTCATTTTCCACATCAGCCGGTTTAAATCTTCATGCATTTGCACCGATTTTTAACTGATTTGTGATTCATCATTACATGCCAGGGCCAGCAGCTCTGCATGGCTCGACCCTCATAAACATTCTCCACACATGCTGTTCAGGCAGTGGCCACAGAAATTCCCCCAGTGAACTTTATGCTTTCTGTCGGAGAGTATGCTGTGTTCTGGCCTTAAACCCTGCATACTACTTTGCAGACTTTGATCCTCTTAACAACAATTGGCATTTCTGGTGGCTGAATATCCATCCATCCGTCATCCAACTGCATGCTTAAAAGCTGTGAATAATAGTAATAATTCTTAAAATTGCAACTATCTAGAATTTCAGCCTAGTTACTCAGCTAAATTACTATTTAAACCTAGAATAATTTCTATAAGGGGCGGCATGGTGGTGCAGTGGTTAGCACTGTCGCCTCACACCTCTGGGACCCGGGTTCGTGTCTCCGCCTGGGTCACATGTGTGTGGAGTTTGCATGTTCTCCCCATGTCGTTGTGGGGTTTCCTCTGGGTACTCCGGTTTCCCCCCACAGTCCAAAAACATGCTGGGGCTAATTGGAGTTGCTGAATTGCCCGTAGGTGTGTGTGTGTGAGTGGATGGTGTGTGAGTGTGCCCTGCGATGGGCTGGCCCCCCATCCTGGGTTGTTCCCTGCCTCGTGCCCATTGATTCTGGGATAGGCTCCGGACCCCCCGCGACCCAATAGGATAAGCGGTTTGGAAAATGGATGGATGGATAATTTCTATATGTGTGATAGAATCAAAAAATATTTTGTTTTACATATAAATCTTCACAAGGTGTATTACACATGGTATTCCCCAGACACCGCCACCCCAACAGATGCTTTGTTTGTTAAGACAATAGCTCAGAAAGTGGTTGATCGATCTTTTGCAGCTTTTACCAAGGTTTGTACAAGCCAAAATTAAATTTTGAAACGGATCCCTGCCACACCCTGCCCTCCTGAACCTCCCGTTTCCTCCCTAGTGTGGTATAACGTGCCATGCCTGTTCCGCGTTTGTTTTACCTCTCCTTCCTGCCCTTGTGTTACTCATTTCAGGTGCCTCTAGTTTGCTCCCTGCTTAGCCTTGTATAAATGTGCTTCTCAGTCCTGCCTTTAATGTTGCTGCTGCTGTTTGCCTGTGTGTTCTTCCCTGCTTATGATTCCCCCGTGATCCAGTTGTGATCCAGTTGTCTTCATATCATGTATTCACATTCCTCAGCTGAGAGTGAACAAAGTTCTGTGGAAAGTATCTGACTACAGATAGACTTTCACCCAGTTCTCTGCGGGAGCTCTGATTACAGAGTGACTCCCCGACTACTTCTGAAGCCCTTCCTTAAGTATCCAGACCAGGTGATGGCATGTTTCTGAAGACTGACTAATTTCGGTCAATGGTTAATTTTAGGGGCATTGCTGACCTTGGTTCTCAAGTCCCCAGCCAATCAGATCACTTTAGGGGGTGGTTGTAATTCCCTTGTTCTACCATGAGAGAATCTCTCTCAGTTTGGTGGGTTGAGCCGAAGTTTCTGTATTTCTCTTAGGAAAAGCTATACTGCCTTAAATCTGAGAGTATAATACTCCTCGTCTCATGCCTATTCAAACGAGACCAAACATGCGTGTATTTGTCCCTAACATCTATGTGTGCTGAGTTATCCTGTTTATAGTGGAAAAGGTGTCTGTGTCTGGAGGCTGACAGCTGTTGTTGCTGTGGATTGATTGTGGAACTCTGGTCACTCCGGGGGTGAAAGGTCTTGCTTTTTCTGTGCTGCTCCAGTTATTCCTATCCAGTCTCTCAGGAGCCGGCAGGCCTTTGCCTTCCTTAAAAGGGGTGGTTTGACGAGTTGAGTCCAGTCTTGCCTGGGCCAGCGGAGCTCTGAAATAGACTGATGCAGGCTGATCAGAGTTGGGGCCTGCAGGACCTATAAGTTTTATGTCCTTACAGAATGTAAGTGGCATCATACTAAACTAGTGGTGTTCGAACTAGCATGGAAAGAGGCTATGGGTAGCTACAAAAAGGCTCTTAGTGCCGCCAAATCATCTAGTATCTATCAGAACTAATTGAAATAAACAAAAATAATCCTAGATTCCTATTTACTATGGTGTCCAAGCTGACTAATAACCAGACCACTGGTTATTTTCCAGTGACGACTTTATGAAACTTTTTGACCAAAAATATGCTCAATTAAACAGAACATTTTGAATATTGAATATTGGTTAACCAGTCAGAACTGATGTACTTAATTTTATCTTCAAATTCATCTACTTGTATGCTAGAACCTGTTCCATCAAAATTATTCAGCGATGCTCCCAGCATTGATTGAACCGCTACTAGCAATAGTTAAACTAAAACATATAATCATATTACCCCAATTTTATCTTCACTGCACTGGCTGCCAGTTAGATTTCGTGTTGACTACAAAACACTGCTCTTAACCTATAAAGCTGTAAATGGTCTTGCACCGCAGTATGTGAGTGACCTCATTTGCGTTCCGAATCATACACTTAGATGACGAGATGGAGGTATTCTATCCGTACCCAGAATAAAGAACATTACCTTTGGGGGAAGAGCATTTGCTCATAAAGCACCACAGCTATGGAATAAACTTCCTATTAGTGTTCGGAACTCAGACACAATCTCTGCTTTTAAGTCAAGGCTTAAGATGTACCTCTTTCGCCAGTCTTTTGGATAGTTAAATCTTCTTTTCTAAGGTGAATGGGAAATCTGGAGGTTCATAGTTATTTGAGATTGAAGGGGAAAGGGGGGATTGGTGCTGTCGTCCTGCCACTCTCGCCGATCACTTAAGCTGTGGATGGGAGGTGGCTTGACGCCAAAACCTCTGTAAACCCTCATGCCTGTGCTTCCTTCCAGGTCACTCTTTTAGGCAGGCTGTCATAGTTGCTTTAGTCCTGCCGGTTAGGTGTAGGGCAATAACTCTTCTCCATCTTCTCTTTTTCGAGCTGATACCGAGCCGACTACACCGTGTGAACCCGCACCTGGACTCCTGGATATAACTACATGAAACCAACTGGGACTTTATAACTATATGAACTCTAATGAATGTCAATGTAAATGCAGTTTCATGCTCCTTGGTCGCCCAGAGGAGGATGGGGTCCCCTTCTGAGTCTAGGTTCCACTCAAGGTTTCTTCCTGCTAGAGGGAGTTTCCTTGCCACTGTCGCCTCAGGCTTTTAAATATAAATATAAATATATAAAATATATAAAATATATTTTTGGCCACAACCGGGATTCGAACCCCGGTCTCCCGTGTGAAAGGCGGCGATCTTACCACTACACTATCCAGCAACTATATAATATAAGGGAGATTTACGGGAAAATACTAATACGGGAGGACGGCGGGAAAGAGAAGTAAAATACGGTAGTTTCCCGGCCAAAACGGGAGGCTCCAGTATCCCTTACATTTTAAGACAGGAAATATAAAATAATATAAATTATATAAAATATAATATAAATATAAATATAAATATATAAAATATATAAAATATATTTTTGGCCACAACCGGGATTCGAACCCCGGTCTCCCGTGTGAAAGGCGGCGATCTTACCACTACACTATCCAGCAACTATATAATATAAGGGAGATTTACGGGAAAATACTAATACGGGAGGACGGCGGGAAAGAGAAGTAAAATACGGTAGTTTCCCGGCCAAAACGGGAGACTTGACAGCTATGGCTGTCTCTGGCCACGCCCCCTACAGTCGGTCCGGCCCCTGTTCGCGTGTTCGCGAAAACGACTTCATTTATTTTCTTATTGATTTATCGACAGACTTTTTAGACGTTATAATAACAACACTCTATTGATTACTGTCCATGATACAGAGACACATGTTCGAGAACTATTCTATCGAGAACTAATGAAGAGAACTATTCTCTTATTTTTCTCTTATTATTAAATTATTTTAATATTATTATTATTATTATTTTTATCTTTCTCCTTTCTCGTTCCCGTAGATATATATTATTATACGGAGATTTACGGAGTCTTCAAAGACGGTCCGGCTCCAGGATCACTGTTGCTGTGGTGTAGATCAGCTGATCTGTAGTAGTCTTCTACGTACATCTTCTAGTAGACCTTCTGAGGGTACTTCACGCATTCTTGGTCCAGCTTAGCTTATTTCTTATTTCTCAGGTCAGCTGCTCTTGTATTCAGCCTACTAGTCTCTCTTGTATTCAGCCTACTAATATATATGGGGCTTGGTACCCAATCTCGGAATGTGGGGATGATGATATCTCCCCCCTGACCTGTCGTCCTGGCTCCCCCTTGTCGTAGCAATCGTGTTGTACCTCATCAATCTCTAGTTGTGATAGCAGTTGTTTCTGGCCACAACCGGGATTCGAACCCCGGTCTCCCGTGTGAAAGGCGGCGATCTTACCACTACACTATCCAGCAACTATATAATATAATATATATATATATATATTATAAGGGAGATTTACGGGAAAATACTAATACGGGAGGACGGCGGGAAAGAGAAGTAAAATACGGTAGTTTCCCGGCCAAAACGGGAGGCTCCAGTATCCCTTACATTTTAAGACAGGAAATATAAAATAATATAAATTATATAAAATATAATATAAATATAAATATAAATATATAAAATATATAAAATATATTTTTGGCCACAACCGGGATTCGAACCCCGGTCTCCCGTGTGAAAGGCGGCGATCTTACCACTACACTATCCAGCAACTATATAATATAAGGGAGATTTACGGGAAAATACTAATACGGGAGGACGGCGGGAAAGAGAAGTAAAATACGGTAGTTTCCCGGCCAAAACGGGAGGCTCCAGTATCCCTTACATTTTAAGACAGGAAATATAAAATAATATAAATTATATAAAATATAATATAAATATAAATATAAATATATAAAATATATAAAATATATTTTTGGCCACAACCGGGATTCGAATTTGCAACGCTTATCAGCAATGTATTTTCGTTTGTCTATTTTAGAGGGCCTACATTCTTTGATCCTCTGCCTACAAGGTCCCCTGACCCTATAGGGAGGGTGTTTGGCTGCCAAGGGCCCTTGA
The DNA here is from genome assembly GCF_023856365.1 of Brienomyrus brachyistius. NCBI lineage: Eukaryota > Metazoa > Chordata > Actinopteri > Osteoglossiformes > Mormyridae > Brienomyrus > Brienomyrus brachyistius. The sequence continues at coordinate 59,354 of NW_026042880.1, read as the reverse complement.
CTTGTGGTGGTTGTGGTGGTGGTGCAGGTGGTGGTGGTGGGGGGGGGCCTCGCGAACGTTTTACCCAGGGGCCCACACAACCCATAATCCGTCCCTGAACTGAATAGTGTTAACACGTAGATTTTAGCAGTATTTAGAAGACCGACTCTTGGTGTTTGAAAAGAAGCATCAGCCCAGTTATATTTTCTTTGATGAGCCTAGAGATATCTCAAGATTAAATTAAAATGATTGCACATTTATGGTATCATAGGAAAATTGGGTTATAAATCACTTTCCTATTCTACATGTGATTCTGTGTATTGACATTGTTGATCTGCATCTAATCTACTGTAATTAATGTAATTACAGGTGATGCAATATCCCAGCAGTCTGATAATCACCTGCACAATGAGGCAAAAGGCTTGGATTTTATATCCTTCATTCCTTCAGCACCATCCAAAGTTGATGTCTTTTTACATCAAAAAGTTAGTGGGCCTTATCCTGACCTCTGGATGTTCTGCAAGAACTTGCTGCTGCTGTCCTATGGGCAAGCCGAAGTGGAACGAATAGAGGTGGAGACCTGCAACTTATCAGAGGAAACAGTTGTTGCACAGAGGCTTATATGCGACCATGTCAGAGTGTGTGGGGGAGCAACCAAAGCGCCTCTGACCAAAGGTGAAAGATGAGCGAAAAGCAAAAAAGAAAACTTGAGGAACTCAAGAGGAAGAGAGTCTCACTGGAAAGTGTATGTGAGAGTTTACAAAAGGATGCTGAGCACATGGCAGAGGAAGCAGAGAGTGCTGCTGGAACCAAAAGGGCAACATTACTTACCAAGTCCAATACTCTGAGCCGACGAGCGAAGGAGGAGAAAGAGCAGTTGGTGGTCTTAAATGCAGATACTGAAGAATAGGCTACTGAACTGTGACTCCTAACACATCAAGAGTGAATCGGTGGAAACAAAAATATTTAGGTTCTTTGCATTTTTGGAGTATTTTACTTTCTGTGCCTGTTTGTACATTGTTCACAGCCATAATACTTTATAATTACAAGGTAGTTTTATGTTAGAGCTCTTGCTCCAATAAATATGTGCCTTGTAATTAACTAAATTCTAGGCTATTCAGTTTTTTTTGCCCTCGTGATGGTCGTGGGTTGTGAAAAAAGCCTTCTTCTTAGGGGTACCGCTGGGGCCAGCCGGGCGTATGTCGTGGCTTCAGTGAGTACTTATGTTTGTCATGCTGCCTGTGTACTTTATAGCGGCACAACATATTTCTGCAAATTGCATGCGTCAAATTGTCTGTCTCTCTTAAAAAATATGAAGTGTCACCAAAATTTTAAACGGGGAATCAATCTCAATGAAAAATATTCGTCAAGTAACGTTTCTAAAATAATATAGACATACTAATAATTATATATTAATAAATCGGATGAACGATGCATCCCAAATTGTATCCGCTGCGCACTTCTTAATCAGGGCAATCGCATCGTGGAGGTTTCTGCAGACGCCCAAAAAGACTTACTTAAGAAAACTGTTGCATGATAATTTGTACCATTTTCAAGGGTGGGGGGCGTGCAGTAGATGCCCCCTTTATTTTTGTGCTTCTGCCGTTCAAACCGAGCAGCACTGAGTTTGTCATGGCACCTGACGCCAAATCTACTGCTTAGCTGCTACAGACAGAACTATCTTCAAATCACCACTAGGGGGTGTCAATGCTGCAGCTTCGTTCTATGGTTGATCTTTTTCAAAGACAGTTTTTTTTCTCTCTCTCCACATAATCAACTTAACTGATTAGCGTGCTTTCATAGTAATGGTTTTTAATCCGTGTTAATCTTCTGAACAATGACTAGTAAAGGTTCTATGAGGTTGTCCTACTTACTATGGATTTTAAGTTTTTTATCAAGGTGTTAAAACGTACCACAGTTGCCAGTCCTGTGTTTTATGTCTAGCAATTTGTACAGTTTCTTCAGTATAAACACATGCCATGATCTGTGAGAATCTCCTCCAGAACTCTGCATTTCCTCAAGATCTTTTTGTAATATTGCATCATGGCACTGCTCAGAACAACACAGATGGTGCATAACAACACAAGGGAGTACAAGACAACATGGTGCAGAAACAGTGCGATACAAAGCAGGACAAAACTGGATGATACGTGGTCAGTGGTGGATAAAGTGCAGTAACAGCTGTACAGTGCAGCTGCCGTGGAAATGACTGTTACAGGGGATGCAAAAGCTGCAGGTTTGAATTGTTTGGCGAATGAAGCTGTTCATGAATCTGCTAGTCAGTGTTTGTGGATGGTGGTCAGAGTCCTGGATTATAGACTGAACCTTGTTACTGTGGCAGTTAAAGTACAGCTGGTCAATGGAGGGCAGTTCAGTGCGAATGATGTTCTTAACAGACTTCGCAATGTACTGCCTTCCTGTCATGTGGCTCCACCATACCATAGTACTACTGTAAGAACTAGGGATGTAACGATACATTCAACTCACCATTTGATACGATTCACGATTCTGAGTTCACGATACAATTTTCTCATTTTTTGCAGAATGAGCTGCAGACAAATATATTCAAAAATATTCTTATATTTATCTTTCTGAACTGTTGACACTGTTGTGAACAGTGCAACTGAATTTGAATAAAATACTGTTGAAAAAAATCCCAAATCAAAATAAGTAAATAAAAAAAAATAAATCAAATAAATAAGCTAAGGTTTGCATGTGCAGCTTTTTAGCGTGCTTTGCCCTTTTAATAATCTTCACTCAGCTCACGGTGGTGCCAGTGGACCTGTTTGTGTATGTTATCAGTCTATTACAATGTTTGCATGCAGTTTATGTCTTGTCTGTGCTTTTCTCGCTGTTTCCTCCTCGTTTGTGATTACCGGAAAGCTAATATGCTGCCACACCGCCAATTGAAGATCGGGCGGTGCGTCCATCCATCCATTTTCTGAAACCACTTAATCCCAACTGAGATCGCGGGGGAGACCGGAGCCTATCCCGGGAACAAGGGGCGCAGACAGGAACCAAGCCCAGGCAGTCACCTACACACCGCAGGTCGCACACACTCACACAACTACAGGGCCAATTTAGACTCACCAGTCAACCTATCCTGCATGCTTTTGGACCGTGGGAGGAACCTGGAGTCCCCGGCGAAAACGGGGAGAGCATGCGAACTCCACACAGAAAGGGCCCTGGACCGAAGCCAGCACTAACCACTGTGCCGTCCTCAGTTTCAAATTCATTCATCATCTCGCGTTCGCTCAAAACCAAAAACTGACGTACGATGTCGACGTGATACGCAGTGACATCTGACGTCAAACTCACATTGTGAAATCAAATGTAATATTACACCAGTTTTTCTGTTAAAGTACTGTGAAGTACTCCTACAATAGTGATTCATTTTCCACATCAGCCGGTTTAAATCTTCATGCATTTGCACCGATTTTTAACTGATTTGTGATTCATCATTACATGCCAGGGCCAGCAGCTCTGCATGGCTCGACCCTCATAAACATTCTCCACACATGCTGTTCAGGCAGTGGCCACAGAAATTCCCCCAGTGAACTTTATGCTTTCTGTCGGAGAGTATGCTGTGTTCTGGCCTTAAACCCTGCATACTACTTTGCAGACTTTGATCCTCTTAACAACAATTGGCATTTCTGGTGGCTGAATATCCATCCATCCGTCATCCAACTGCATGCTTAAAAGCTGTGAATAATAGTAATAATTCTTAAAATTGCAACTATCTAGAATTTCAGCCTAGTTACTCAGCTAAATTACTATTTAAACCTAGAATAATTTCTATAAGGGGCGGCATGGTGGTGCAGTGGTTAGCACTGTCGCCTCACACCTCTGGGACCCGGGTTCGTGTCTCCGCCTGGGTCACATGTGTGTGGAGTTTGCATGTTCTCCCCATGTCGTTGTGGGGTTTCCTCTGGGTACTCCGGTTTCCCCCCACAGTCCAAAAACATGCTGGGGCTAATTGGAGTTGCTGAATTGCCCGTAGGTGTGTGTGTGTGAGTGGATGGTGTGTGAGTGTGCCCTGCGATGGGCTGGCCCCCCATCCTGGGTTGTTCCCTGCCTCGTGCCCATTGATTCTGGGATAGGCTCCGGACCCCCCGCGACCCAATAGGATAAGCGGTTTGGAAAATGGATGGATGGATAATTTCTATATGTGTGATAGAATCAAAAAATATTTTGTTTTACATATAAATCTTCACAAGGTGTATTACACATGGTATTCCCCAGACACCGCCACCCCAACAGATGCTTTGTTTGTTAAGACAATAGCTCAGAAAGTGGTTGATCGATCTTTTGCAGCTTTTACCAAGGTTTGTACAAGCCAAAATTAAATTTTGAAACGGATCCCTGCCACACCCTGCCCTCCTGAACCTCCCGTTTCCTCCCTAGTGTGGTATAACGTGCCATGCCTGTTCCGCGTTTGTTTTACCTCTCCTTCCTGCCCTTGTGTTACTCATTTCAGGTGCCTCTAGTTTGCTCCCTGCTTAGCCTTGTATAAATGTGCTTCTCAGTCCTGCCTTTAATGTTGCTGCTGCTGTTTGCCTGTGTGTTCTTCCCTGCTTATGATTCCCCCGTGATCCAGTTGTGATCCAGTTGTCTTCATATCATGTATTCACATTCCTCAGCTGAGAGTGAACAAAGTTCTGTGGAAAGTATCTGACTACAGATAGACTTTCACCCAGTTCTCTGCGGGAGCTCTGATTACAGAGTGACTCCCCGACTACTTCTGAAGCCCTTCCTTAAGTATCCAGACCAGGTGATGGCATGTTTCTGAAGACTGACTAATTTCGGTCAATGGTTAATTTTAGGGGCATTGCTGACCTTGGTTCTCAAGTCCCCAGCCAATCAGATCACTTTAGGGGGTGGTTGTAATTCCCTTGTTCTACCATGAGAGAATCTCTCTCAGTTTGGTGGGTTGAGCCGAAGTTTCTGTATTTCTCTTAGGAAAAGCTATACTGCCTTAAATCTGAGAGTATAATACTCCTCGTCTCATGCCTATTCAAACGAGACCAAACATGCGTGTATTTGTCCCTAACATCTATGTGTGCTGAGTTATCCTGTTTATAGTGGAAAAGGTGTCTGTGTCTGGAGGCTGACAGCTGTTGTTGCTGTGGATTGATTGTGGAACTCTGGTCACTCCGGGGGTGAAAGGTCTTGCTTTTTCTGTGCTGCTCCAGTTATTCCTATCCAGTCTCTCAGGAGCCGGCAGGCCTTTGCCTTCCTTAAAAGGGGTGGTTTGACGAGTTGAGTCCAGTCTTGCCTGGGCCAGCGGAGCTCTGAAATAGACTGATGCAGGCTGATCAGAGTTGGGGCCTGCAGGACCTATAAGTTTTATGTCCTTACAGAATGTAAGTGGCATCATACTAAACTAGTGGTGTTCGAACTAGCATGGAAAGAGGCTATGGGTAGCTACAAAAAGGCTCTTAGTGCCGCCAAATCATCTAGTATCTATCAGAACTAATTGAAATAAACAAAAATAATCCTAGATTCCTATTTACTATGGTGTCCAAGCTGACTAATAACCAGACCACTGGTTATTTTCCAGTGACGACTTTATGAAACTTTTTGACCAAAAATATGCTCAATTAAACAGAACATTTTGAATATTGAATATTGGTTAACCAGTCAGAACTGATGTACTTAATTTTATCTTCAAATTCATCTACTTGTATGCTAGAACCTGTTCCATCAAAATTATTCAGCGATGCTCCCAGCATTGATTGAACCGCTACTAGCAATAGTTAAACTAAAACATATAATCATATTACCCCAATTTTATCTTCACTGCACTGGCTGCCAGTTAGATTTCGTGTTGACTACAAAACACTGCTCTTAACCTATAAAGCTGTAAATGGTCTTGCACCGCAGTATGTGAGTGACCTCATTTGCGTTCCGAATCATACACTTAGATGACGAGATGGAGGTATTCTATCCGTACCCAGAATAAAGAACATTACCTTTGGGGGAAGAGCATTTGCTCATAAAGCACCACAGCTATGGAATAAACTTCCTATTAGTGTTCGGAACTCAGACACAATCTCTGCTTTTAAGTCAAGGCTTAAGATGTACCTCTTTCGCCAGTCTTTTGGATAGTTAAATCTTCTTTTCTAAGGTGAATGGGAAATCTGGAGGTTCATAGTTATTTGAGATTGAAGGGGAAAGGGGGGATTGGTGCTGTCGTCCTGCCACTCTCGCCGATCACTTAAGCTGTGGATGGGAGGTGGCTTGACGCCAAAACCTCTGTAAACCCTCATGCCTGTGCTTCCTTCCAGGTCACTCTTTTAGGCAGGCTGTCATAGTTGCTTTAGTCCTGCCGGTTAGGTGTAGGGCAATAACTCTTCTCCATCTTCTCTTTTTCGAGCTGATACCGAGCCGACTACACCGTGTGAACCCGCACCTGGACTCCTGGATATAACTACATGAAACCAACTGGGACTTTATAACTATATGAACTCTAATGAATGTCAATGTAAATGCAGTTTCATGCTCCTTGGTCGCCCAGAGGAGGATGGGGTCCCCTTCTGAGTCTAGGTTCCACTCAAGGTTTCTTCCTGCTAGAGGGAGTTTCCTTGCCACTGTCGCCTCAGGCTTTTAAATATAAATATAAATATATAAAATATATAAAATATATTTTTGGCCACAACCGGGATTCGAACCCCGGTCTCCCGTGTGAAAGGCGGCGATCTTACCACTACACTATCCAGCAACTATATAATATAAGGGAGATTTACGGGAAAATACTAATACGGGAGGACGGCGGGAAAGAGAAGTAAAATACGGTAGTTTCCCGGCCAAAACGGGAGGCTCCAGTATCCCTTACATTTTAAGACAGGAAATATAAAATAATATAAATTATATAAAATATAATATAAATATAAATATAAATATATAAAATATATAAAATATATTTTTGGCCACAACCGGGATTCGAACCCCGGTCTCCCGTGTGAAAGGCGGCGATCTTACCACTACACTATCCAGCAACTATATAATATAAGGGAGATTTACGGGAAAATACTAATACGGGAGGACGGCGGGAAAGAGAAGTAAAATACGGTAGTTTCCCGGCCAAAACGGGAGGCTCCAGTATCCCTTACATTTTAAGACAGGAAATATAAAATAATATAAATTATATAAAATATAATATAAATATAAATATAAATATATAAAATATATAAAATATATTTTTGGCCACAACCGGGATTCGAACCCCGGTCTCCCGTGTGAAAGGCGGCGATCTTACCACTACACTATCCAGCAACTATATAATATAAGGGAGATTTACGGGAAAATACTAATACGGGAGGACGGCGGGAAAGAGAAGTAAAATACGGTAGTTTCCCGGCCAAAACGGGAGACTTGACAGCTATGGCTGTCTCTGGCCACGCCCCCTACAGTCGGTCCGGCCCCTGTTCGCGTGTTCGCGAAAACGACTTCATTTATTTTCTTATTGATTTATCGACAGACTTTTTAGACGTTATAATAACAACACTCTATTGATCCCCCTCTTACTGTCCATGATACACAATGACGAGACACATGTTCACTAATGACGAGAACTATTCTATTTTTCATGCCGGGGGTCCTTCAAATCTTACATTTACAAATCTTGTTCTTGTTCTCTGCTTTCTCCTTTCTCGTTCCCGTAGATATATATTATTATACGGAGATTTACGGAGTCTTCAAAGACGGTCCGGCTCCAGCTCAAGGATCACTGTTGCTGTGGTGTAGATCAGCTGATCTGTAGTAGTCTTCTACGTACATCTTCTAGTAGACCTTCTGAGGGTACTTCACGCATTCTTGGTCGGAGGGTCCAGGTTTCCAGCTTAGCTTATTTCTTATTTCTCAGGTCAGCTGCTCTTGTTTGGGATGTGCTTGACCGGCGTATACGACAGCGTGTACCAGTTCCCACTAATATCCAACAACTTCGCACAGCCATTGAAGAGGAGTGGACCAACATTCCACAGGCCACAATTGACAATCTGATAAACTCTATGCGAAGAAGATGTGTTGCATTGCATGAGGCAAATGGTGGTCACACCAGATACTGACCGGTTCTGAGTCCCCAGACCCCCAATAAAGCAAAAAACTGCACATTCCAGGGTGGCCTTTTATTGTGGGCAGTATAAGGTACACCTGTGCACTACCCATGATGTCAGATCAGCATCTTGATGTGGCACACCTGTGAGGTGGGATGGATTATCTCAGCAAAGCAGAAGTGCTCACTATCACACATTTAGACTGATTTGTGAGAAATGTTTGAGAGAAATGGTAATATTGTGTATCTGGAATGAATTGTAGGTCTTTAAGTCCATCTCATGAAAAATGGGAGCAGAAACAAGAGTGTTGCGTTTATATTTTTGTTCAGTATAGAATAAGCCCAGATTTATGTTTATTCAGTGGAGATAAGTACAACCTCTAAAGATAGGCCTACACCCGTTTTGGCAGTGTCTCCGGATCCCATGACAAATAATGCCTTCAGTACATCCTCCTCAACCCACACTGAAAGCAGAAGTGCTATGGGCTTTGCAAACGGTTTGCCGACATCACTCCTATACGTCCAATGATGACATTCACACCGTCTCCAGGGTGATGTTCCCTGACTCGCAGGGTCACTTGTGGTAAAGATAAAACCGCTTTTCTTGCGCGATTTGGACTCGCTCCATATATTAAAAGGGAGCTTCGTTGTCATGTTTGACGTAAGTATGAACAGGACCATCAAAAGAAAACAACTGGATGTGCATGTCAGGTATTGGGTGAATTATGAGAATGGCTCTCGAGTGCAGTCCTGGTTCTGGGATCACAGTACATGAGCCACTCCACCGCTGAAGACTTACTGGAGAAGTTTAAGGTAAGCCATTCAATAACATTTAAACTCATTAACGAACCCATGATTTTTAAATATCCATGGTTTATCTTTACATGTGTTTAAATGGGAGAACCATATTTATTGGTAAGCATATTTTAAAGATTTTATTGCTGCTTCATGGCTTTTGCTGCAAAAAAAATAGTTCATTGAGGAAATAGAATGTTTAAGTGTTGTGTAGCAACATGTACAGCTGTTGTACAGGCAAAAACTCTGGCTCAGTCCAAAGGAGGTGGATATAGGAATGGCTGTCATCAAGGTGGGACTTCTGTGAATTCACTGGTATCTTTACATACAAATGTATCAAACAATTGTGAAGTAAAAAATATGTGAATAACATGGAGTTTGAGCTGGTTTGATATGTACAGCTGAGGTAGTGTTAACCTTGGGCTGAGTGTGCAGAAAGATTCTGGAAATTTGACAAACCATCTTTTTGTCAGAGACAGTCAGGAGCCAAAGGCAGTGGAAGTGACCTTGGTGTCCTTCAGATTAAAAAAAATTGCCAGATTGTGCTCTCAAAAATGTGCAAAAAGGCCTTGGATAAATGCCCTCTGAAGTACTCGATTGTACATGAGATGACGTGCTTGGACCCAAACAAAATGCACACCAGCCAGATAACTGCCAGCAGAAAAGGAGAAATCTCATGCAGAAGTTTGCGCAGGAGAATCGGTTGGCAGGCAGGATATCTGCTGGTAAATCATAGGATAAGAATAGGATAGTTCAGAATATTATTTTTAAATTATGCTTTTCTTTTTTCACATCTAACTGAATCAGGGACGGATTACAAACCGGGTTAGCGGGGCCGCTGCCCAGGGGCCCTTGGGGTGCAGGGGGCCCGTGGGCCCCAAGCCCAAAACAATTTGCAACGCTTATCAGCAATGTATTTTCGTTTGTCTATTTTAGAGGGCCTACATTCTTTGATCCTCTGCCTACAAGGTCCCCTGACCCTATAGGGAGGGTGTTTGGCTGCCAAGGGCCCTTGACTTGTGGTGGTTGTGGTGGTGGTGCAGGTGGTGGTGGTGGGGGGGGGCCTCGCGAACGTTTTACCCAGGGGCCCACACAACCCATAATCCGTCCCTGAACTGAATAGTGTTAACACGTAGATTTTAGCAGTATTTAGAAGACCGACTCTTGGTGTTTGAAAAGAAGCATCAGCCCAGTTATATTTTCTTTGATGAGCCTAGAGATATCTCAAGATTAAATTAAAATGATTGCACATTTATGGTATCATAGGAAAATTGGGTTATAAATCACTTTCCTATTCTACATGTGATTCTGTGTATTGACATTGTTGATCTGCATCTAATCTACTGTAATTAATGTAATTACAGGTGATGCAATATCCCAGCAGTCTGATAATCACCTGCACAATGAGGCAAAAGGCTTGGATTTTATATCCTTCATTCCTTCAGCACCATCCAAAGTTGATGTCTTTTTACATCAAAAAGTTAGTGGGCCTTATCCTGACCTCTGGATGTTCTGCAAGAACTTGCTGCTGCTGTCCTATGGGCAAGCCGAAGTGGAACGAATAGAGGTGGAGACCTGCAACTTATCAGAGGAAACAGTTGTTGCACAGAGGCTTATATGCGACCATGTCAGAGTGTGTGGGGGAGCAACCAAAGCGCCTCTGACCAAAGGTGAAAGATGAGCGAAAAGCAAAAAAGAAAACTTGAGGAACTCAAGAGGAAGAGAGTCTCACTGGAAAGTGTATGTGAGAGTTTACAAAAGGATGCTGAGCACATGGCAGAGGAAGCAGAGAGTGCTGCTGGAACCAAAAGGGCAACATTACTTACCAAGTCCAATACTCTGAGCCGACGAGCGAAGGAGGAGAAAGAGCAGTTGGTGGTCTTAAATGCAGATACTGAAGAATAGGCTACTGAACTGTGACTCCTAACACATCAAGAGTGAATCGGTGGAAACAAAAATATTTAGGTTCTTTGCATTTTTGGAGTATTTTACTTTCTGTGCCTGTTTGTACATTGTTCACAGCCATAATACTTTATAATTACAAGGTAGTTTTATGTTAGAGCTCTTGCTCCAATAAATATGTGCCTTGTAATTAACTAAATTCTAGGCTATTCAGTTTTTTTTGCCCTCGTGATGGTCGTGGGTTGTGAAAAAAGCCTTCTTCTTAGGGGTACCGCTGGGGCCAGCCGGGCGTATGTCGTGGCTTCAGTGAGTACTTATGTTTGTCATGCTGCCTGTGTACTTTATAGCGGCACAACATATTTCTGCAAATTGCATGCGTCAAATTGTCTGTCTCTCTTAAAAAATATGAAGTGTCACCAAAATTTTAAACGGGGAATCAATCTCAATGAAAAATATTCGTCAAGTAACGTTTCTAAAATAATATAGACATACTAATAATTATATATTAATAAATCGGATGAACGATGCATCCCAAATTGTATCCGCTGCGCACTTCTTAATCAGGGCAATCGCATCGTGGAGGTTTCTGCAGACGCCCAAAAAGACTTACTTAAGAAAACTGTTGCATGATAATTTGTACCATTTTCAAGGGTGGGGGGCGTGCAGTAGATGCCCCCTTTATTTTTGTGCTTCTGCCGTTCAAACCGAGCAGCACTGAGTTTGTCATGGCACCTGACGCCAAATCTACTGCTTAGCTGCTACAGACAGAACTATCTTCAAATCACCACTAGGGGGTGTCAATGCTGCAGCTTCGTTCTATGGTTGATCTTTTTCAAAGACAGTTTTTTTTCTCTCTCTCCACATAATCAACTTAACTGATTAGCGTGCTTTCATAGTAATGGTTTTTAATCCGTGTTAATCTTCTGAACAATGACTAGTAAAGGTTCTATGAGGTTGTCCTACTTACTATGGATTTTAAGTTTTTTATCAAGGTGTTAAAACGTACCACAGTTGCCAGTCCTGTGTTTTATGTCTAGCAATTTGTACAGTTTCTTCAGTATAAACACATGCCATGATCTGTGAGAATCTCCTCCAGAACTCTGCATTTCCTCAAGATCTTTTTGTAATATTGCATCATGGCACTGCTCAGAACAACACAGATGGTGCATAACAACACAAGGGAGTACAAGACAACATGGTGCAGAAACAGTGCGATACAAAGCAGGACAAAACTGGATGATACGTGGTCAGTGGTGGATAAAGTGCAGTAACAGCTGTACAGTGCAGCTGCCGTGGAAATGACTGTTACAGGGGATGCAAAAGCTGCAGGTTTGAATTGTTTGGCGAATGAAGCTGTTCATGAATCTGCTAGTCAGTGTTTGTGGATGGTGGTCAGAGTCCTGGATTATAGACTGAACCTTGTTACTGTGGCAGTTAAAGTACAGCTGGTCAATGGAGGGCAGTTCAGTGCGAATGATGTTCTTAACAGACTTCGCAATGTACTGCCTTCCTGTCATGTGGCTCCACCATACCATAGTACTACTGTAAGAACTAGGGATGTAACGATACATTCAACTCACCATTTGATACGATTCACGATTCTGAGTTCACGATACAATTTTCTCATTTTTTGCAGAATGAGCTGCAGACAAATATATTCAAAAATATTCTTATATTTATCTTTCTGAACTGTTGACACTGTTGTGAACAGTGCAACTGAATTTGAATAAAATACTGTTGAAAAAAATCCCAAATCAAAATAAGTAAATAAAAAAAAATAAATCAAATAAATAAGCTAAGGTTTGCATGTGCAGCTTTTTAGCGTGCTTTGCCCTTTTAATAATCTTCACTCAGCTCACGGTGGTGCCAGTGGACCTGTTTGTGTATGTTATCAGTCTATTACAATGTTTGCATGCAGTTTATGTCTTGTCTGTGCTTTTCTCGCTGTTTCCTCCTCGTTTGTGATTACCGGAAAGCTAATATGCTGCCACACCGCCAATTGAAGATCGGGCGGTGCGTCCATCCATCCATTTTCTGAAACCACTTAATCCCAACTGAGATCGCGGGGGAGACCGGAGCCTATCCCGGGAACAAGGGGCGCAGACAGGAACCAAGCCCAGGCAGTCACCTACACACCGCAGGTCGCACACACTCACACAACTACAGGGCCAATTTAGACTCACCAGTCAACCTATCCTGCATGCTTTTGGACCGTGGGAGGAACCTGGAGTCCCCGGCGAAAACGGGGAGAGCATGCGAACTCCACACAGAAAGGGCCCTGGACCGAAGCCAGCACTAACCACTGTGCCGTCCTCAGTTTCAAATTCATTCATCATCTCGCGTTCGCTCAAAACCAAAAACTGACGTACGATGTCGACGTGATACGCAGTGACATCTGACGTCAAACTCACATTGTGAAATCAAATGTAATATTACACCAGTTTTTCTGTTAAAGTACTGTGAAGTACTCCTACAATAGTGATTCATTTTCCACATCAGCCGGTTTAAATCTTCATGCATTTGCACCGATTTTTAACTGATTTGTGATTCATCATTACATGCCAGGGCCAGCAGCTCTGCATGGCTCGACCCTCATAAACATTCTCCACACATGCTGTTCAGGCAGTGGCCACAGAAATTCCCCCAGTGAACTTTATGCTTTCTGTCGGAGAGTATGCTGTGTTCTGGCCTTAAACCCTGCATACTACTTTGCAGACTTTGATCCTCTTAACAACAATTGGCATTTCTGGTGGCTGAATATCCATCCATCCGTCATCCAACTGCATGCTTAAAAGCTGTGAATAATAGTAATAATTCTTAAAATTGCAACTATCTAGAATTTCAGCCTAGTTACTCAGCTAAATTACTATTTAAACCTAGAATAATTTCTATAAGGGGCGGCATGGTGGTGCAGTGGTTAGCACTGTCGCCTCACACCTCTGGGAACATGTGTGTGGAGTTTGCATGTTCTCCCCCATGTCGTTGTGGGGTTTCCCTCTGGGTACTCCGGTTTCCCCCCACAGTCCAAAAACATGCTGGGCTAATTGGAGTTGCTGAATTGCCCGTAGGTGTGTGTGTGTGAGTGGATGGTGTGTGAGTGTGCCCTGCGATGGGCTGGCCCCCCATCCTGGGTTGTTCCCTGCCTCGTGCCCATTGATTCTGGGATAGGCTCCGGACCCCCCCGCGACCCAATAGGATAAGCGGTTTGGAAAATGGATGGATGGATAATTTCTATATGTGTGATAGAATCAAAAAATATTTTGTTTTACATATAAATCTTCACAAGGTGTATTACACATGGTATTCCCCAGACACCGCCACCCCAGACAGATGCTTTGTTTGTTAAGACAATAGCTCAGAAAGTGGTTGATCGATCTTTTGCAGCTTTTACCAAGGTTTGTACAAGCCAAAATTAAATTTTGAAACGGATCCCTGCCACACCCTGCCCTCCTGAACCTCCCGTTTCCTCCCTAGTGTGGTATAACGTGCCATGCCTGTTCCGCGTTTGTTTACCTCTCCTTCCTGCCCTTGTGTTACTCATTTCAGGTGCCTCTAGTTTGCTCCCTGCTTAGCCTTGTATAAATGTGCTTCTCAGTCCTGCCTTTAATGTTGCTGCTGCTGTTTGCCTGTGTGTTCTTCCCTGCTTATGATTCCCCCGTGATCCAGTTGTGATCCAGTTGTCTTCATATCATGTATTCACATTCCTCAGCTGAGAGTGAACAAAGTTCTGTGGAAAGTATCTGACTACAGATAGACTTTCACCCAGTTCTCTGCGGGAGCTCTGATTACAGAGTGACTCCCCGACTACTTCTGAAGCCCTTCCTTAAGTATCCAGACCAGGTGATGGCATGTTTCTGAAGACTGACTAATTTCGGTCAATGGTTAATTTTAGGGGCACTTGCTGACCTTGGTTCTCAAGTCCCCAGCCAATCAGATCACTTTAGGGGTGGTTGTAATTCCCTTGTTCTACCATGAGAGAATCTCTCTCAGTTTGGTGGGTTGAGCCGAAGTTTCTGTATTTCTCTTAGGAAAAGCTATACTGCCTTAAATCTGAGAGCATAATACTCCTCGTCTCATGCCTATTCAAACGAGACCAAACATGCGTGTATTGTCCCTAACATCTATGTGTGCTGAGTTATCCTGTTTATAGTGGAAAAGGTGTCTGTGTCTGGAGGCTGACAGCTGTTGTTGCTGTGGATTGATTGTGGAACTCTGGTCACTCCGGGGGGTGAAAGGTCTTGCTTTTTCTGTGCTGCTCCAGTTATTCCTATCCAGTCTCTCAGGAGCCGGCAGGCCTTTGCCTTCCTTAAAAGGGGTGGTTTGACGAGTTGAGTCCAGTCTTGCCTGGGCCAGCGGAGCTCTGAAATAGACTGATGCAGGCTGATCAGAGTTGGGGCCTGCAGGACCTATAAGTTTTATGTCCTTACAGAATGTAAGTGGCATCATACTAAACTAGTGGTGTTCGAACTAGCATGGAAAGAGGCTATGGGTAGCTACAAAAAAGGCTCTTAGTGCCGCCAAATCATCTAGTATCTATCAGAACTAATTGAAATAAACAAAAATAATCCTAGATTCCTATTTACTATGGTGTCCAAGCTGACTAATAACCAGACCACTGGTTATTTTCCAGTGACGACTTTATGAAACTTTTTGACCAAAAATATGCTCAATTAAACAGAACATTTTGAATATTGAATATTGGTTAACCAGTCAGAACTGATGTACTTAATATTATCTTCAAATTCATCTACTTGTATGCTAGAACCTGTTCCATCAAAATTATTCAGCGATGCTCCCAGCATTGATTGAACCGCTACTAGCAATAGTTAACTAAAACATATAATCATATTACCCCAATTTTATCTTCACTGCACTGGCTGCCAGTTAGATTTCGTGTTTGACTACAAAACACTGCTCTTAACCTATAAAGCTGTAAATGGTCTTGCCACCGCAGTATGTGAGTGACCTCATTTGCGTTCCGAATCATACACTTAGATGACGAGATGGAGGTATTCTATCCGTACCCAGAATAAAGAACATACCTTTGGGGAAGAGCATTTGCTCATAAAGCACCACAGCTATGGAATAAACTCCTATTAGTGTTCGGAACTCAGACACAATCTCTGCTTTTAAGTCAAGGCTTAAGATGTACCTCTTTCGCCAGTCTTTTGGATAGTTAAATCTTCTTTTCTAAGGTGAATGGGAAATCTGGAGGTTCATAGTTATTTGAGATTGAAGGGGAAAGGGGGGATTGGTGCTGTCGTCCTGCCACTCTCGCCGATCACTTAAGCTGTGGATGGGAGGTGGCTTGACGCCAAAACCTCTGTAAACCCTCATGCCTGTGCTTCCTTCCAGGTCACTCTTTTAGGCAGGCTGTCATAGTTGCTTTAGTCCTGCCGGTTAGGTGTAGGGCAATAACTCTTCTCCATCTTCTCTTTTTCGAGCTGATACCGAGCCGACTACACCGAGTGAACCCGCACCCTGGACTCCTGGATATAACTACATGAAACCAACTGGGACTTTATAACTATATGAACTCTAATGAATGTCAATGTAAATGCAGTTTCATGCTCCTTGGTCGCCCAGAGGAGGATGGGGTCCCCTTCTGAGTCTAGGTTCCACTCAAGGTTTCTTCTGCTAGAGGGAGTTTCCTTGCCACTGTCGCCTCAGGCTTTTAAATATAAATATAAATATATAAAATATATAAAATATATTTTTGGCCACAACCGGGATTCGAACCCCGGTCTCCCGTGTGAAAGGCGGTGATCTTACCACTACACTATCCAGCAACTATATAATATAAGGGAGATTTACGGGAAAATACTAATACGGGAGGACGGCGGGAAAGAGAAGTAAAATACGGTAGTTTCCCGGCCAAAACGGGAGGCTCAGTATCCCTTACATTTTAAGACAGGAAATATAAAATAATTAAATTATATAAAATATAATATAAATATAAATATAAATATATAAAATATATAAAATATATTTTTGGCCACAACCGGGATTCGAACCCCGGTCTCCCCTGTGTGAAAGGGCGGCGATCTTACCCACACACTATCCAGCAACTATATAATATAAGGGAGATTTACGGGAAAATACTAATACGGGAGGACGGCGGGAAAGAGAAGTAAAATTACGGTAGTTTCCCCCGGCCAAAACGGGAGACTTGACAGCTATGGCTGTCTCTGGCCACACCCCCCTACAGTCGGTCCGGCCCCTGTTCGCGTGTTCGCGGAAAACGACTTCATGTATTTTCTATTGATTTATCGACAGACTTTTTAGACGTTATAATAACAACACTCTATTGATCCCCCTCTTACTGTCCATGATACACAATGACGAGACACATGTTCACTAATGACGAGAACTATTCTATTTTTCATGCGGGGGTCCTTCAAATCTTACATTTACAAATCTTGTTCTTGTTCTCTGCTTTCTCCTTTCTCGTTCCCGTAGATATATATTATTATACGGAGATTTACGGAGTCTTCAAAGACGGTCCGGCTCCAGCTCAAGGATCACTGTTGCTGTGGTGTAGATCAGCTGATCTGTAGTAGTCTTCTACGTACATCTTCTAGTAGACCTTCTGAGGGTACTTCACGCATTCCTTGGTCGGAGGGTCCCAGGTTTCCAGCTTAGCTTATTTCTTATTTCTCAGGTCAGCTGCTCTTGTTTGGGATGTGCTTGACCGGCGTATACGACAGCGTGTACCAGTTCCCACTAATATCCAACAACTTCGCACAGCCATTGAAGAGGAGTGGACCAACATTCCACAGGCCACAATTGACAATCTGATAAACTCTATGCGAAGAAGATGTGTTGCATTGCATGAGGCAAATGGTGGTCACACCAGATACTGACCGGTTCTGAGTCCCCAGACCCCCAATAAAGCAAAAAACTGCACATTCCAGGGTGGCCTTTTATTGTGGGCAGTATAAGGTACACCTGTGCACTACCCATGATGTCAGATCAGCATCTTGATGTGGCACACCTGTGAGGTGGGATGGATTATCTCAGCAAAGCAGAAGTGCTCACTATCACACATTTAGACTGATTTGTGAGAAATGTTTGAGAGAAATGGTAATATTGTGTATCTGGAATGAATTGTAGGTCTTTAAGTCCATCTCATGAAAAATGGGAGCAGAAACAAGAGTGTTGCGTTTATATTTTTGTTCAGTATAGAATAAGCCCAGATTTATGTTTATCAGTGGAGATAAGTACAACCTCTAAAGATAGGCCTACACCCGTTTTGGCAGTGTCTCCGGATCCCATGACAAATAATGCCTTCAGTACATCCTCCTCAACCCACACTGAAAGCAGAAGTGCTATGGGCTTTGCAAACGGTTTGCCGACATCACTCCCTATACGTCCAATGATGACATTCACACCGTCTCCAGGGTGATGTTCCCTGACTCGCAGGGTCACTTGTGGTAAAGATAAAACCGCTTTTCTTGCGCGATTTGGACTCGCTCCATATATTAAAAGGGAGCTCTCGTTGTCATGTTTGACGTAAGTATGAACAGGACCATCAAAAGAAAACAACTGGATGTGCATGTCAGGTATTGGGTGAATTATGAGAATGGCTCTCGAGTGCAGTCCTGGTTCAGGGATCACAGTACATGAGCCACTCCACCGCTGAAGACTTACTGGAGAAGTTTAAGGTAAGCCATTCAATAACATTAAAACTCATTAACGAACCCATGATTTTTAAATATCCATGGTTTATCTTTACATGTGTTTAAATGGAGAACCATATTTATTGGTAAGCATATTTTTAAAGATTTTATTGCTGCTTCATGGCTTTTGCTGCAAAAAAAATAGTTCATTGAGGAAATAGAATGTTTAAGTGTTGTGTAGCAACATGTACAGCTGTTGTACAGGCAAAAAACTCTGGCTCAGTCCAAAGGAGGTGGATATAGGAATGGCTGTCATCAAGGTGGGACTTCTGTGAATTCACTGGTATCTTACATACAAATGTATCAAACATTTGTGAAGTAAAAAATATGTGAATAACATGGAGTTTGAGCTGGTTTGATATGTACAGCTGAGGTAGTGTTAACCTTGGGCTGAGTGTGCAGAAAGATTCTGGAAATTTGACAAAACCATCTTTTTGTCAGAGGACAGTCAGGAGCCAAAGGCAGTGGAAGTGACCTTGGTGTCCTTCAGATTAAAAAAAATTGCCAGATTGTGCCTCTCAAAAATGTGCAAAAAGGCCTTGGATAAATGCCCTCTGAAGTACTCGATTGTACATGAGATGACGTGCTTGGACCCCCAAACAAAATGCACCCAGCCAGATAACTGCCAGCAGAAAAGGAGAAATCTCATGCAGAAGTTTGCGCAGGAGAATCGGTTGGCAGGCAGGATATCTGCTGGTAAATCATAGGATAAGAATAGGATAGTTCAGAATATTATTTTTAAATTATGCTTTTCTTTTTTTCACATCTAACTGAATCAGGGACGATTACAAACCCGGGTTAGCGGGGCCGCTGCCCAGGGGCCCTTGGGGTGCAGGGGGCCCGTGGGCCCCAAGCCCAAAACAATTTGCAACGCTTATCAGCAATGTATTTTCGTTTGTCTATTTTAGAGGGCCTACATTCTTTGATCCTCTGCCTACAAGGTCCCCTGACCCTATAGGGAGGGTGTTTGGCTGCCAAGGGCCCTTGACTTGTGGTGGTTGTGGTGGTGGTGCAGGTGGTGGTGGTGGGGGGGGGCCTCGCGAACGTTTTACCCAGGGGCCCACACAACCCATAATCCGTCCCTGAACTGAATAGTGTTAACACGTAGATTTTAGCAGTATTTAGAAGACCGACTCTTGGTGTTAGAAAAGAAGCATCAGCCCAGTTATATTTTCTTTGATGAGCCTAGAGATATCTCAAGATTAAATTAAAATGATTGCACATTTATGGTATCATAGGAAAATTGGGTTATAAATCACTTTCCTATTCTACATGTGATTCTGTGTATTGACATTGTTGTATCTGCATCTAATCTACTGTAATTAATGTAATTACAGGTGATGCAATATCCCAGCAGTCTGATAATCACCTGCACAATGAGGCAAAAGGCTAGGATTTTATATCCTTCATTCCTTCAGCACCATCCAAAGTTGATGTCTTTTTACATCAAAAAGTTAGTGGGCCTTATCCTGACCTCTGGATGTTCTGCAAGAACTTGCTGCTGCTGTCCTATGGGCAAGCCGAAGTGGAACGAATAGAGGTGGAGACCTGCAACTTATCAGAGGAAACAGTTGTTGCACAGAGGCTTATATGCGACCATGTCAGAGTGTGTGGGGGAGCAACCAAAGCGCCTCTGACCAAAGGTGAAAGATGAGCGAAAAGCAAAAAAGAAAACTTGAGGAACTCAAGAGGAAGAGAGTCTCACTGGAAAGTGTATGTGAGAGTTTACATAAGGGATGCTGAGCACATGGCAGAGGAAGCAGAGAGTGCTGCTGGAACCAAAAGGGCAACATACTTACCAAGTCCAATACTCTGAGCCGACGAGCGAAGGAGGAGAAAGAGCAGTTGGTGGTCTTAAATGCAGATACTGAAGAATAGGCTACTGAACTGTGACTCCTAACACATCAAGAGTGAATCGGTGGGAATCAAAAAATATTAGGTTCTTTGCATTTTTGGAGTATTTTACTTTCTGTGCCTGTTTGTACATTGTTCACAGCCATAATACTTTATAATTACAAGGTAGTTTTATGTTAGAGCTCTTGCTCCAATAAATATGTGCCTTGTAATTAACTAAATCTAGGCTATCAGTTTTTTTTGCCCTCGTGATGGTCGTGGGTTGTGAAAAAAGCCTTCTTCTTAGGGGTACCGCTGGGGCCAGCCGGGCGTATGTCGTGGCTTCAGTGAGTACTTATGTTTGTCATGCTGCCTGTGTACTTTATAGCGGCACACCATATTTCTGCAAATTGCATGCGTCAAATTGTCTGTCTCTCTTAAAAAATATGAAGTGTCACCAAAATTTTAAACGGGGAATCAATCTCAATGAAAAATATTCGTCAAGTAACGTTTCTAAAATAATATAGACATACTAATAATTATATATTAATAAATCGGATGAAACGATGCATCCCAAATTGTATCCGCTGCGCACTTCTTAATCAGGGCAATCGCATCGTGGAGGTTTCTGCAGACGCCCAAAAAGACTTACTTAAGAAAACTGTTGCATGATAATTTGTACCATTTTCAAGGGTGGGGGGCGTGCAGTAGATGCCCCCTTTATTTTTGTGCTTCTTGCCGTTCAAACCGAGCAGCACTGAGTTTGTCATGGCACCTGACGCCAAATCTACTGCTTAGCTGCTACAGACAGAACTATCTTCAAATCACCACTAGGGGGTGTCAATGCTGCAGCTTCGTTCTAATGGTTGATCTTTTTCAAAGACAGTTTTTTTTCTCTCTCTCCACATAATCAACTTAACTGATTAGCGTGCTTTCATAGTAATGGTTTTTTAATCCGTGTTAATCTTCTGAACAATGACTAGTAAAGGTTCTATGAGGTTGTCCTACTTACTATGGATTTTAAGTTTTTTATCAAGGTGTTAAAACGTACCACAGTTGCCAGTCCTGTGTTTTATGTCTAGCAATTTGTACAGTTTCTTCAGTATAAAACACATGCCATGATCTGTGAGAATCTCCTCCAGAACTCTGCATTTCCTCAAGATCTTTTTGTAATATTGCATCATGGCACTGCTCAGAACAACACAGATGGTGCATAACAACACAAGGGAGTACAAGACAACATGGTGCAGAAACAGTGCGATACAAAGCAGGACAAAACTGGATGATACGTGGTCAGTGGTGGATAAAGTGCAGTAACAGCTGTACAGTGCAGCTGCCGTGGAAATGACTGTTACAGGGGATGCAAAAGCTGCAGGTTTGAATTGTTTGGCGAATGAAGCTGTTCATGAATCTGCTAGTCAGTGTTTGTGGATGGTGGTCAGAGTCCTGGATTATAGACTGAACCTTGTTACTGTGGCAGTTAAAGTACAGCTGGTCAATGGAGGGCAGTTCAGTGCGAATGATGTTTCTTAACAGACTTCGCAATGTACTGCCTTCCTGTCATGTGGCTCCACCATACCATAGTACTACTGTAAGAACTAGGGATGTAACGATACATTCAACTCACCATTTGATACGATTCACGATTCTGAGTTCACGATACAATTTCTCATTTTTTGCAGAATGAGCTGCAGACAAATATATTCAAAAATATTCTTATATTTATCTTTCTGAACTGTTGACACTGTTGTGAACAGTGCAACTGAATTTGAATAAAATACTGTTGAAAAAAAATCCCAAATCAAAATAAGTAAATAAAAAAAAATAAATCAAATAAATAAGCTAAGGTTTGCATGTGCAGCTTTTTAGCGTGCTTTGCCCTTTTAATAATCTTCACTCAGCTCACGGTGGTGCCAGTGGACCTGTTTGTGTATGTTATCAGTCTATTACAATGTTTGCATGCAGTTTATGTCTTGTCTGTGCTTTTCTCGCTGTTTCCTCCTCGTTTGTGATTACCGGAAAGCTAATATGCTGCCACACCGCCAATTGAAGATCGGGCGGTGCGTCCATCCATCCATTTTCTGAAACCACTTAAGTCCCAACTGAGATCGCGGGGGAGACCGGAGCCTATCCCGGGAACAAGGGGCGCAGACAGGAACCAAGCCCAGGCAGTCACCTACACACCGCAGGTCGCACACACTCACACAACTACAGGGCCAATTTAGACTCACCAGTCAACCTATCCTGCATGCTTTGGACCGTGGGAGGAACCTGGAGTCCCCGGCGAAAACGGGGAGAGCATGCGAACTCCACACAGAAAGGGCCCTGGACCGAAGCCAGCACTAACCACTGTGCCGTCCTCAGTTTCAAATCATTCATTCATCTCGCGTTCGCTCAAAACCAAAAACTGACGTACGATGTCGACGTGATACGCAGTGACATCTGACGTCAAACTCACATTGTGAAATCAAATGTAATATTACACCAGTTTTTCTGTTAAAGTACTGTGAAGTACTCCTACAATAGTGATTCATTTTCCACATCAGCCGGTTTAAAATCTTCATGCATTTGCACCGATTTTTAACTGATTTGTGATTCATCATTACAATGCCAGGGCCAGCAGCTCTGCATGGCTCGACCCTCATAAACATTCTCCACACATGCTGTTCAGGCAGTGGGCCACAGAAATTCCCCCAGTGAACTTTATGCTTTCTGTCGGAGAGTATGCTGTGTTCTGGCCTTAAACCTGCATACTACTTTGCAGACTTTGATCCTCTTAAACAACAATTGGCATTTCTGGTGGCTGAATATCCATCCATCCGTCATCCAACTGCATGCTTAAAAGCTGTGAATAATAGTAATAATTCTTAAAATTGCAACTATCTAGAATTTCAGCCTAGTTACTCAGCTAAATTACTATTTAAACCTAGAATAATTCTATAAGGGGCGGCATGGTGGTGCAGTGGTTAGCACTGTCGCCTCACAACCTCTGGGACCCGGGTTCGTGTCTCCGCCTGGGTCACATGTGTGTGGAGTTTTGCATGTTCTCCCCATGTCGTTGTGGGGTTTCCTCTGGGTACTTCCGGTTTCCCCCCACAGTCCAAAAACATGCTGGGGCTAATTGGAGTTGCTGAATTGCCCGTAGGTGTGTGTGTGTGAGTGGATGGTGTGTGAGTGTGCCCTGCGATGGGCTGGCCCCCCATCCTGGGTTGTTCCCTGCCTCGTGCCCATTGATTCTGGGATAGGCTCCGGACCCCCCGCGACCCAATAGGATAAGCGTTTGGAAAATGGATGGATGGATAATTTCTATATGTGTGATAGAATCAAAAAATATTTTGTTTTACATATAAATCTTCACAAGGTGTATTACCACATGGTATTCCCCAGACACCGCCACCCCAACAGATGCTTTGTTTGTTAAGACAATAGCTCAGAAAGTGGTTGATCGATCTTTTGCAGCTTTTACCAAGGTTTGTACAAGCCAAAATTAAATTTTGAAACGGATCCCTGCCACACCCTGCCCTCCTGAACCTCCCGTTTCCTCCCTAGTGTGGTATAACGTGCCATGCCTGTTCCGCGTTTGTTTTACCTCTCCTTCCTGCCCTTGTGTTACTCATTTCAGGTGCCTCCTAGTTTGCTCCCTGCTTAGCCTTGTATAAATGTGCTTCTCAGTCCTGCCTTTAATGTTGCTGCTGCTGTTTGCCTGTGTGTTCTTCCCTGCTTATGATTCCCCCCCCGTGATCCAGTTGTGATCCAGTTGTCTTCATATCATGTATTCACATTCCTCAGCTGAGAGTGAACAAAGTTCTGTGGAAAGTATCTGACTACAGATAGACTTTCACCCAGTTCTCTGCGGGAGCTCTGATTACAGAGTGACTCCCCGACTACTTCTGAAGCCCTTCTTAAGTATCCAGACCAGGTGATGGCATGTTTCTGAAGACTGACTAATTTCGGTCAATGGTTAATTTTAGGGGCATTGCTGACCTTGGTTCTCAAGTCCCCAGCCAATCAGATCACTTTAGGGGGTGGTTGTAATTCCCTTGTTCTACCATGAGAGAATCTCTCAGTTTGGTGGGTTGAGCCGAAGTTTTCTGTATTTCTCTTAGGAAAAGCTATACTGCCTTAAATCTGAGAGTATAATACTCCTCGTCTCATGCCTATTCAAACGAGACCAAACATGCGTGTATTTGTCCCTAACATCTATGTGTGCTGAGTTATCCTGTTTATAGTGGAAAAGGTGTCTGTGTCTGGAGGCTGACAGCTGTTGTTGCTGTGGATTGATTGTGGAACTCTGGTCACTCCGGGGTGAAAAGGTCTTGCTTTTTCTGTGCTGCTCCAGTTATTCCTATCCAGTCTCTCAGGAGCCGGCAGGCCTTTGCCTTCCTTAAAAGGGGTGGTTTGACCGAGTTGAGTCCAGTCTTGCCTGGGCCAGCGGAGCTCTGAAATAGACTGATGCAGGCTGATCAGAGTTGGGGCCTGCAGGACCTATAAGTTTTATGTCCTTACAGAATGTAAGTGGCATCATACTAAACTAGTGGTGTTCGAACTAGCATGGAAAGAGGCTATGGGTAGCTACAAAAAGGCTCTTAGTGCCGCCAAATCATCTAGTATCTATCAGAACTAATTGAAATAAAACAAAAATAATCCTAGATTCCTATTTACTATGGTGTCCAAGCTGACTAATAACCAGACCACTGGTTATTTTCCAGTGACGACTTTATGAAACTTTTTGACCAAAAATATGCTCAATTAAACAGAACATTTTGAATATTGAATATGGTTAACCAGTCAGAACTGATGTACTTAATTTTATCTTCAAATTCATCTACTTGTATGCTAGAACCTGTTCCATCAAATTATTCAGCGATGCTCCCAGCATTGATTGAACCGCTACTAGCAATAGTTAAACTAAAACATATAATCATATTACCCCCAATTTTATCTTCACTGCACTGGCTGCCAGTTAGATTTCGTGTTGACTACAAAACACTGCTCTTAACCTATAAAGCTGTAAATGGTCTTGCACCGCAGTATGTGAGTGACCTCATTTGCGTTCCGAATCATACACTTAGATGACGAGATTGGAGGTATTCTATCCGTACCCAGAATAAAGAACATTACCTTTGGGGGAAGAGCATTTGCTCATAAAGCACCACAGCTATGGAATAAACTTCCTATTAGTGTTCGGAACTCAGACACAATCTCTGCTTTTAAGTCAAGGCTTAAGATGTACCTCTTTCGCCAGTCTTTTGGATAGTTAAATCTTCTTTTCTAAGGTGAATGGGAAATCTGGAGGTTCATAGTTATTTGAGATTGAAGGGGAAAGGGGGGATTGGTGCTGTCGTCCTGCCACTCTCCTCCGCCGATCACTTAAGCTGTGGATGGGAGGTGGCTTGACGCCAAAACCTCTGTAAACCCTCATGCCTGTGCTTCCTTCCAGGTCACTCTTTTAGGCAGGCTGTCATAGTTGCTTTAGTCCTGCCGGTTAGGTGTAGGGCAATAACTCTTCTTCCATCTTCTCTTTTTCGAGCTGATACCGAGCCGACTACACCGTGTGAAACCCGCACCTGGACTCCTGGATATAACTACATGAAACCAACTGGGACTTTATAACTATATGAACTCTAATGAATGTCAATGTAAATGCAGTTTCATGCTCCTTGGTCGCCCAGAGGAGGGATGGGGTCCCCTTCTGAGTCTAGGTTCCACTCAAGGTTTCTTCCTGCTAGAGGGAGTTTCCTTGCCACTGTCCGCCTCAGGCTTTTAAATATAAATATAAATATATAAAATATATAAAATATATTTTTGGCCACAACCGGGATTCGAAACCCCGGTCTCCCCGTGTGAAAGGCGGCTATCTTACCACTACACTATCCAGCAACTATATAATATAAGGGAGATTTACGGGAAAATACTAATACGGGAGGACGGCGGGAAAGAGAAGTAAAATACGGTAGTTTCCCGGCCAAAACGGGAGGCTCCAGTATCCCTTACATTTTAAGACAGGAAATATAAAATAATATAAATTATATAAAATATAATATAAATATAAATATAAATATATAAAATATATAAAATATATTTTTGGCCACAACCGGGATTCGAACCCCGGTCTCTCCCGTGTGAAAGGCGGCGATCTTACCACTACACTATCCAGCAACTATATAATATAAGGGAGATTTACGGGAAAATACTAATACGGGAGGACGGCGGGAAAGAGAAGTAAAATACGGTAGTTTCCCGGCCAAAACGGGAGACTTGACAGCTATGGCTGTCTCTGGCCACGCCCCCTACAGTCGGTCCGGCCCCTGTTCGCGTGTTCGCGAAAACGACTTCATTTATTTTCTTATTGATTTATCGACATTATTAGACATTATAGACGTTATAATAACAACACTCTATTGATTACTGGTCCATGATACAGAGACACATGTTCGAGAACTATTCTATCGAGAACTAATGACGAGAACTATTCTCTTATTTTTCTCTTATTATTAAATTATTTTATTATTATTATTATTATTTTTATCTTTCCTCCTTTCTCCCGTAGATATATATTATTATACGGAGATTACGGAGTCTTCAAAGACGGTCCGGCTCCAGGATCACTGTTGCTGTGGTGTAGATCAGCTGATCTGTAGTAGTCTTCTACGTACATCTTCTAGTAGACCTTCTGAGGGTACTTCACAGCATTCTTGGTCCAGCTTAGCTTATTTCTTATTTCTCAGGTCAGCTGCTCTTGTATTCAGCCTACTAGTCTCTCTTGTATTCAGCCTACTAATATATATGGGGCTTGGTACCCAATCTCGGAATGTGGGGATGATGATATCTCCCCCCTGGACCTGTCGTCCTGGCTCCCCTTGTCGTAGCAATCGTGTTGTACCTCATCAATCTCTAGTTGTGATAGCAGTTGTTTCTGGCCACAACCGGGATTCGAACCCCGGTCTCCCGTGTGAAAGGCGGCGATCTTACCACTACACTATCCAGCAACTATATAATATTAATATATATATATATATATATTATAAGGGAGATTTACGGGAAAATAATACGGGAGGACGGCGGGAAAGAGAAGTAAAATACGGTAGTTTCCCGGCCAAAACGGGAGGCTCCAGTATCCCTTACATTTTAAGACAGGAATATAAAATAATATAAATTATATAAAATATAATATAAATATAAATATAAATATATAAAATATATAAAATATATTTTTGGCCACAACCGGGATTCGAACCCCGGTCTCCCGTGTGAAAGGCGGCGATCTTACCACTACACTATCCAGCAACTATATAATATAAGGAGATTTACGGGAAAATACTAATACGGGAGGACGGCGGGAAAGAGAAGTAAAATACGGTAGTTTCCCGGCCAAAACGGGAGGCTCCAGTATCCCTTACATTTTAAGACAGGAAATATAAAATAATATAAATTATATAAAATATAATATAAATATAAATATATAAAATATATAAAATATATTTTTGCCACAACCGGGATTCGAACCCCGGTCTCCCGTGTGAAAGGCGGCGATCTTACCACTACACTATCCAGCAACTATATAATATAAGGGAGATTTACGGGAAAATACTAATACGGGAGGACGGCGGGAAAGAGAAGTAAAATACGGTAGTTTTCCCGGCCAAAACGGGAGACTTGACAGCTATGGCTGTCTCTGGCCACACCCCCTACAGTCGGTCCGGCCCCTGTTCGCGTGTTCGCGAAAACGACTTCATTTATTTTCTTATTGATTTATCGACAGACTTTTTAGACGTTATAATAACAACACTCTATTGATCCCCTCTTACTGTCCATGATACACAATGACGAGACACATGTTCACTAATGACGAGAACTATTCTATTTTTCATGCCGGGGGTCCTTCAAATCTTACATTTACAAATCTTGTTTCTTGTTCTCTGCTTCTTCTCCTTTCTCGTTCCCGTAGATATATATTATTATACGGAGATTTACGGAGTCTTCAAAGACGGTCCGGCTCCAGCTCAAGGATCACTGTTGCTGTGGTGTAGATCAGCTGATCTGTAGTAGTCTCTACGTACATCTTCTAGTAGACCTTCTGAGGGTACTTCACGCATTCTTGGTCGGAGGGTCCAGGTTTCCAGCTTAGCTTATTTCTTATTTCTCAGGTCAGCTGCTCTTGTTTGGGATGTGCTTGACCGGCGTATACGACAGCGTGTACCAGTTCCCACTAATATCCAACAACTTCGCACAGCCATTGAAGAGGAGTGGACCAACATTCCACAGGCCACAATTGACAATCTGATAAACTCTATGCGAAGAAGATGTGTTGCATTGCATGAGGCAAATGGTGGTCACACCAGATACTGACCGGTTCTGAGTCCCCAGACCCCCAATAAAGCAAAAAACTGCACATTCCAGGGTGGCCTTTTATTGTGGGCAGTATAAGGTACACCTGTGCACTACCCATGATGTCAGATCAGCATCTTGATGTGGCCACACCTGTGAGGTGGGATGGATTATCTCAGCAAAGCAGAAGTGCTCACTATCACACATTTAGACTGATTTGTGAGAAATGTTTGAGAGAAATGGTAATATTGTGTATCTGGAATGAATTGTAGGTCTTTAAGTCCATCTCATGAAAAATGGGAGCAGAAACAAGAGTGTTGCGTTTATATTTTTGTTCAGTATAGAATAAGCCCAGATTTATGTTTATTCAGTGGAGATAAGTACAACCTCTAAAGATAGGCCTACACCCGTTTTGGCAGTGTCTCCGGATCCCATGACAAATAATGCCTTCAGTACATCCTCCTCAACCCACACTGAAACAGAAGTGCTATGGGCTTTGCAAACGGTTTTGCCGACATCACTCCTATACGTCCAATGATGACATTCACAAACCGTCTCCAGGGTGATGTTCCCTGACTCGCAGGGTCACTTGTGGTAAAGATAAAACCCGCTTTTCTTGCGCGATTTGGACTCGCTCCATATATTAAAAGGGAGCTTCGTTGTCATGTTTGACGTAAGTATGAACAGGACCATCAAAAGAAAACAACTGGATGTGCATGTCAGGTATTGGGTGAATTATGAGAATGGCTCTCGAGTGCAGTCCTGGTTCTGGGATCACAGTACATTGAGCCACTCCACCGCTGAAGACTTACTGGAGAAGTTTAAGGTAAGCCATTCAATAACATTAAAACTCATTAACGAACCCATGATTTTTAAATATCCATGGTTTATCTTTACATGTGTTTAAATGGGAGAACCATATTTATTGGTAAGCATATTTTAAAGATTTTATTGCTGCTTCATGGCTTTTGCTGCAAAAAAAATAGTTCATTGAGGAAATAGAATGTTTAAGTGTTGTGTAGCAACATGTACAGCTGTTGTACAGGCAAAAACTCTGGCTCAGTCCAAAGGAGGTGGATATAGGAATGGCTGTCATCAAGGTGGGACTTCTGTGAATTCACTGGTATCTTTACATACAACTGTATCAAACATTGTGAAGTAAAAAATATGTGAATAACATGGAGTTTGAGCTGGTTTGATATGTACAGCTGAGGTAGTGTTAACCTTGGCTGAGTGTGCAGAAAGATTCTGGAAATTTGACAAACCATCTTTTTGTCAGAGACAGTCAGGAGCCAAAGGCAGTGGAAGTGACCTTGGTGTCCTTCAGATTAAAAAAAATTGCCAGATTGTGCTCTCAAAAATGTGCAAAAAGGCCTTGGATAAATGCCCTCTGAAGTACTCGATTGTACATGAGATGACGTGCTTGGACCCAAACAAAATGCACACCAGCCAGATAACTGCCAGCAGAAAAGGAGAAATCTCATGCAGAAGTTTGCGCAGGAGAATCGGTTGGCAGGCAGGATATCTGCTGGTAAATCATAGGATAAGAATAGGATAGTTCAGAATATTATTTTTAAATTATGCTTTTCTTTTTTCACATCTAACTGAATCAGGGACGGATTACAAACCGGGTTAGCGGGGCGCTGCCCAGGGGCCCTTGGGGTGCAGGGGGCCCGTGGGCCCCAAGCCCAAAACAATTTGCAACGCTTATCAGCAATGTATTTTCGTTTGTCTATTTTAGAGGGCCTACATTCTTTGATCCTCTGCCTACAAGGTCCCCTGACCCTATAGGGAGGGTGTTTGGCTGCCAAGGGCCCTTGACTTGTGGTGGTTGTGGTGGTGGTGCAGGTGGTGGTGGTGGGGGGGGGCCTCGCGAACGTTTTACCCAGGGGCCCACACACCCATAATCCGTCCCTGAACTGAATAGTGTTAACACGTAGATTTTAGCAGTATTTAGAAGACCGACTCTTGGTGTTTGAAAAGAAGCATCAGCCCAGTTATATTTTCTTGATGAGCCTAGAGATATCTCAAGATTAAATTAAAATGATTGCACATTTATGGTATCATAGGAAAATTGGGTTATAAATCACTTTCCTATTCTACATGTGATTCTGTGTATTGACATTGTTGATCTGCATCTAATCTACTGTAATTAATGTAATTACAGGTGATGCAATATCCCAGCAGTCTGATAATCACCTGCACAATGAGGCAAAAGGCTTGGATTTTATATCCTTCATTCCTTCAGCACCATCCAAAGTTGATGTCTTTTTACATCAAAAAGTTAGTGGGCCTTATCCTGACCTCTGGATGTTCTGCAAGAACTTGCTGCTGCTGTCCTATGGGCAAGCCGAAGTGGAACGAATAGAGGTGGAGACCTGCAACTTATCAGAGGAAACAGTTGTTGCACAGAGGCTTATATGCGACCATGTCAGAGTGTGTGGGGGAGCAACCAAAGCGCCTCTGACCAAAGGTGAAAGATGAGCGAAAAGCAAAAAGAAAACTTGAGGAACTCAAGAGGAAGAGAGTCTCACTGGAAAGTGTATGTGAGAGTTTACAAAAGGATGCTGAGCACATGGCAGAGGAAGCAGAGAGTGCTGCTGGAACCAAAAGGGCAACATTACTTACCAAGTCCAATACTCTGAGCCGACGAGCGAAGGAGGAGAAAGAGCAGTTGGTGGTCTTAAATGCAGATACTGAAGAATAGGCTACTGAACTGTGACTCCTAACACATCAAGAGTGAATCGGTGGAAACAAAAATATTTAGGTTCTTTGCATTTTTGGAGTATTTTACTTTCTGTGCCTGTTTGTACATTGTTCACAGCCAAATACTTTATAATTACAAGGTAGTTTTATGTTAGAGCTCTTGCTCCAATAAATATGTGCCTTGTAATTAACTAAATTCTAGGCTATTCAGTTTTTTTTTGCCCTCGTGATGGTCGTGGGTTGTGAAAAAAGCCTTCTTCTTAGGGGTACCGCTGGGGCCAGCCGGGCGTATGTCGTGGCTTCAGTGAGTACTTATGTTTGTCATGCTGCCTGTGTACTTTATAGCGGCACAACATATTTCTGCAAATTGCATGCGTCAAATTGTCTGTCTCTCTTAAAAAATATGAAGTGTCACCAAAATTTTAAACGGGGAATCAATCTCAATGAAAAATATTCGTCAAGTAACGTTTCTAAAATAATATAGACATACTAATAATTATATATTAATAAATCGGATGAACGATGCATCCCAAATTGTATCCGCTGCGCACTTCTTAATCAGGGCAATCGCATCGTGGAGGTTTCTGCAGACGCCCAAAAAGACTTACTTAAGAAAACTGTTGCATGATAATTTGTACCATTTTCAAGGGTGGGGGGCGTGCAGTAGATGCCCCCTTTATTTTTGTGCTTCTGCCGTTCAAACCGAGCAGCACTGAGTTTGTCATGGCACCTGACGCCAAATCTACTGCTTAGCTGCTACAGACAGAACTATCTTCAAATCACCACTAGGGGGTGTCAATGCTGCAGCTTCGTTCTATGGTTGATCTTTTTCAAAGACAGTTTTTTTTCTCTCTCTCCACATAATCAACTTAACTGATTAGCGTGCTTTCATAGTAATGGTTTTTAATCCGTGTTAATCTTCTGAACAATGACTAGTAAAGGTTCTATGAGGTTGTCCTACTTACTATGGATTTTAAGTTTTTTATCAAGGTGTTAAAACGTACCACAGTTGCCAGTCCTGTGTTTTATGTCTAGCAATTTGTACAGTTTCTTCAGTATAAACACATGCCATGATCTGTGAGAATCTCCTCCAGAACTCTGCATTTCCTCAAGATCTTTTTGTAATATTGCATCATGGCACTGCTCAGAACAACACAGATGGTGCATAACAACACAAGGGAGTACAAGACAACATGGTGCAGAAACAGTGCGATACAAAGCAGGACAAAACTGGATGATACGTGGTCAGTGGTGGATAAAGTGCAGTAACAGCTGTACAGTGCAGCTGCCGTGGAAATGACTGTTACAGGGGATGCAAAAGCTGCAGGTTTGAATTGTTTGGCGAATGAAGCTGTTCATGAATCTGCTAGTCAGTGTTTGTGGATGGTGGTCAGAGTCCTGGATTATAGACTGAACCTTGTTACTGTGGCAGTTAAAGTACAGCTGGTCAATGGAGGGCAGTTCAGTGCGAATGATGTTCTTAACAGACTTCGCAATGTACTGCCTTCCTGTCATGTGGCTCCACCATACCATAGTACTACTGTAAGAACTAGGGATGTAACGATACATTCAACTCACCATTTGATACGATTCACGATTCTGAGTTCACGATACAATTTTCTCATTTTTTGCAGAATGAGCTGCAGACAAATATATTCAAAAATATTCTTATATTTATCTTTCTGAACTGTTGACACTGTTGTGAACAGTGCAACTGAATTTGAATAAAATACTGTTGAAAAAAATCCCAAATCAAAATAAGTAAATAAAAAAAAATAAATCAAATAAATAAGCTAAGGTTTGCATGTGCAGCTTTTTAGCGTGCTTTGCCCTTTTAATAATCTTCACTCAGCTCACGGTGGTGCCAGTGGACCTGTTTGTGTATGTTATCAGTCTATTACAATGTTTGCATGCAGTTTATGTCTTGTCTGTGCTTTTCTCGCTGTTTCCTCCTCGTTTGTGATTACCGGAAAGCTAATATGCTGCCACACCGCCAATTGAAGATCGGGCGGTGCGTCCATCCATCCATTTT
Source organism: Brienomyrus brachyistius (assembly GCF_023856365.1). Lineage (NCBI taxonomy): Eukaryota > Metazoa > Chordata > Actinopteri > Osteoglossiformes > Mormyridae > Brienomyrus > Brienomyrus brachyistius. The sequence goes on along the minus strand of NW_026042880.1, from coordinate 26,047 downwards.
CTGAAACCACTTAATCCCAACTGAGATCGCGGGGGAGACCGGAGCCTATCCCGGGAACAAGGGGCGCAGACAGGAACCAAGCCCAGGCAGTCACCTACACACCGCAGGTCGCACACACTCACACAACTACAGGGCCAATTTAGACTCACCAGTCAACCTATCCTGCATGCTTTTGGACCGTGGGAGGAACCTGGAGTCCCCGGCGAAAACGGGGAGAGCATGCGAACTCCACACAGAAAGGGCCCAGGACCGAAGCCAGCACTAACCACTGTGCCGTCCTCAGTTTCAAATTCATTCATCATCTCGCGTTCGCTCAAAACCAAAAACTGACGTACGATGTCGACGTGATACGCAGTGACATCTGACGTCAAACTCACATTGTGAAATCAAATGTAATATTACACCAGTTTTTCTGTTAAAGTACTGTGAAGTACTCCTACAATAGTGATTCATTTTCCACATCAGCCGGTTTAAATCTTCATGCATTTGCACCGATTTTTAACTGATTTGTGATTCATCATTACATGCCAGGGCCAGCAGCTCTGCATGGCTCGACCCTCATAAACATTCTCCACACATGCTGTTCAGGCAGTGGCCACAGAAATTCCCCCAGTGAACTTTATGCTTTCTGTCGGAGAGTATGCTGTGTTCTGGCCTTAAACCCTGCATACTACTTTGCAGACTTTGATCCTCTTAACAACAATTGGCATTTCTGGTGGCTGAATATCCATCCATCCGTCATCCAACTGCATGCTTAAAAGCTGTGAATAATAGTAATAATTCTTAAAATTGCAACTATCTAGAATTTCAGCCTAGTTACTCAGCTAAATTACTATTTAAACCTAGAATAATTTCTATAAGGGGCGGCATGGTGGTGCAGTGGTTAGCACTGTCGCCTCACACCTCTGGGACCCGGGTTCGTGTCTCCGCCTGGGTCACATGTGTGTGGAGTTTGCATGTTCTCCCCATGTCGTTGTGGGGTTTCCTCTGGGTACTCCGGTTTCCCCCCATTGCCCGTAGGTGTGTGTGTGTGAGTGGATGGTGTGTGAGTGTGCCCTGCGATGGGCTGGCCCCCCATCCTGGGTTGTTCCCTGCCTCGTGCCCATTGATTCTGGGATAGGCTCCGGACCCCCCGCGACCCAATAGGATAAGCGGTTTGGAAAATGGATGGATGGATAATTTCTATATGTGTGATAGAATCAAAAAATATTTTGTTTTACATATAAATCTTCACAAGGTGTATTACACATGGTATTCCCCAGACACCGCCACCCCAACAGATGCTTTGTTTGTTAAGACAATAGCTCAGAAAGTGGTTGATCGATCTTTTGCAGCTTTTACCAAGGTTTGTACAAGCCAAAATTAAATTTTGAAACGGATCCCTGCCACACCCTGCCCTCCTGAACCTCCCGTTTCCTCCCTAGTGTGGTATAACGTGCCATGCCTGTTCCGCGTTTGTTTTACCTCTCCTTCCTGCCCTTGTGTTACTCATTTCAGGTGCCTCTAGTTTGCTCCCTGCTTAGCCTTGTATAAATGTGCTTCTCAGTCCTGCCTTTAATGTTGCTGCTGCTGTTTGCCTGTGTGTTCTTCCCTGCTTATGATTCCCCCGTGATCCAGTTGTGATCCAGTTGTCTTCATATCAATGTATTCACATTCCTCAGCTGAGAGTGAACAAAGTTCTGTGGAAAGTATCTGACTACAGATAGACTTTCACCCAGTTCTCTGCGGGAGCTCTGATTACAGAGTGACTCCCCGACTACTTCTGAAGCCCTTCCTTAAGTATCCAGACCAGGTGATGGCATGTTTCTGAAGACTGACTAATTTCGGTCAATGGTTAATTTTAGGGGCATTGCTGACCTTGGTTCTCAAGTCCCCAGCCAATCAGATCACTTTAGGGGGTGGTTGTAATTCCCTTGTTCTACCATGAGAGAATCTCTCTCAGTTTGGTGGGTTGAGCCGAAGTTTCTGTATTTCTCTTAGGAAAAGCTATACTGCCTTAAATCTGAGAGTATAATACTCCTCGTCTCATGCCTATTCAAACGAGACCAAACATGCGTGTATTTGTCCCTAACATCTATGTGTGCTGAGTTATCCTGTTTATAGTGGAAAAGGTGTCTGTGTCTGGAGGCTGACAGCTGTTGTTGCTGTGGATTGATTGTGGAACTCTGGTCACTCCGGGGGTGAAAGGTCTTGCTTTTTCTGTGCTGCTCCAGTTATTCCTATCCAGTCTCTCAGGAGCCGGCAGGCCTTTGCCTTCCTTAAAAGGGGTGGTTTGACGAGTTGAGTCCAGTCTTGCCGGGCCAGCGGAGCTCTGAAATAGACTGATGCAGGCTGATCAGAGTTGGGGCCTGCAGGACCTATAAGTTTTATGTCCTTACAGAATGTAAGTGGCATCATACTAAACTAGTGGTGTTCGAACTAGCATGGAAAGAGGCTATGGGTAGCTACAAAAAGGCTCTTAGTGCCGCCAAATCATCTAGTATCTATCAGAACTAATTGAAATAAACAAAATAATCCTAGATTCCTATTTACTATGGTGTCCAAGCTGACTAATAACCAGACCACTGGTTATTTTCCAGTGACGACTTTATGAAACTTTTTGACCAAAAATATGCTCAATTAAACAGAACATTTTGAATATTGAATATTGGTTAACCAGTCAGAACTGATGTACTTAATTTTATCTTCAAATTCATCTACTTGTATGCTAGAACCTGTTCCATCAAAATTATTCAGCGATGCTCCCAGCATTGATTGAACCGCTACTAGCAATAGTTAAACTAAAACATATAATCATATTACCCCAATTTTATCTTCACTGCACTGGCTGCCAGTTAGATTTCGTGTTGACTACAAAACACTGCTCTTAACCTATAAAGCTGTAAATGGTCTTGCACCGCAGTATGTGAGTGACCTCATTTGCGTTCCGAATCATACACTTAGATGACGAGATGGAGGTATTCTATCCGTACCCAGAATAAAGAACATTACCTTTGGGGGAAGAGCATTTGCTCATAAAGCACCACAGCTATGAATAAACTTCCTATTAGTGTTCGGAACTCAGACACAATCTCTGCTTTTAAGTCAAGGCTTAAGATGTACCTCTTTCGCCAGTCTTTTGGATAGTTAAATCTTCTTTTCTAAGGTGAATGGGAAATCTGGAGGTTCATAGTTATTTGAGATTGAAGGGGAAAGGGGGGATTGGTGCTGTCGTCCTGCCACTCTCGCCGATCACTTAAGCTGTGGATGGGAGGTGGCTTGACGCCAAAACCTCTGTAAACCCTCATGCCTGTGCTTCCTTCCAGGTCACTCTTTTAGGCAGGCTGTCATAGTTGCTTTAGTCCTGCCGGTTAGGTGTAGGGCAATAACTCTTCTCCATCTTCTCTTTTTCGAGCTGATACCGAGCCGACTACACCGTGTGAACCCGCACCTGGACTCCTGGATATAACTACATGAAACCAACTGGGACTTTATAACTATATGAACTCTAATGAATGTCAATGTAAATGCAGTTTCATGCTCCTTGGTCGCCCAGAGGAGGATGGGGTCCCCTTCTGAGTCTAGGTTCCACTCAAGGTTTCTTCCTGCTAGAGGGAGTTTCCTTGCCACTGTCGCCTCAGGCTTTTAAATATAAATATAAATATATAAAATATATAAAATATATTTTTGGCCACAACCGGGATTCGAACCCCGGTCTCCCGTGTGAAAGGCGGCGATCTTACCACTACACTATCCAGCAACTATATAATATAAGGGAGATTTACGGGAAAATACTAATACGGGAGGACGGCGGGAAAGAGAAGTAAAATACGGTAGTTTCCCGGCCAAAACGGGAGGCTCCAGTATCCCTTACATTTTAAGACAGGAAATATAAAATAATATAAATTATATAAAATATAATATAAATATAAATATAAATATATAAAATATATAAAATATATTTTTGGCCACAACCGGGATTCGAACCCCGGTCTCCCGTGTGAAAGGCGGCGATCTTACCACTACACTATCCAGCAACTATATAATATAAGGGAGATTTACGGGAAAATACTAATACGGGAGGACGGCGGGAAAGAGAAGTAAAATACGGTAGTTTCCCGGCCAAAACGGGAGACTTGACAGCTATGGCTGTCTCTGGCCACGCCCCCTACAGTCGGTCCGGCCCCTGTTCGCGTGTTCGCGAAAACGACTTCATTTATTTTCTTATTGATTTATCGACAGACTTAGACGTTATAATAACAACACTCTATTGATTACTGTCCATGATACAGAACTATTCTCTTATTTTTCTCTTATTATTAAATTATTTTATTATTATTATTATTATTATTTTTATCTTTCTCCTTTCTCGTTCCCGTAGATATATATTATTATACGGAGATTTACGGAGTCTTCAAAGACGGTCCGGCTCCAGGATCACTGTTGCTGTGGTGTAGATCAGCTGATCTGTAGTAGTCTTCTACGTACATCTTCTAGTAGACCTTCTGAGGGTACTTCACGCATTCTTGGTCCAGCTTAGCTTATTTCTTATTTCTCAGGTCAGCTGCTCTTGTATTCAGCCTACTAGTCTCTCTTGTATTCAGCCTACTAATATATATGGGGCTTGGTACCCAATCTCGGAATGTGGGGATGATGATATCTCCCCCTGACCTGTCGTCCTGGCTCCCCCTTGTCGTAGCAATCGTGTTGTACCTCATCAATCTCTAGTTGTGATAGCAGTTGTTTCTGGCCACAACCGGGATTCGAACCCCGGTCTCCCGTGTGAAAGGCGGCGATCTTACCACTACACTATCCAGCAACTATATAATTTAATATATATATATATATAAATATCTATATTATAAGGGAGATTTACGGGAAAATAATACGGGAGGACGGCGGGAAAGAGAAGTAAAATACGGTAGTTTCCCGGCCAAAACGGGAGGCTCCAGTATCCCTTACATTTTAAGACAGGAAATATAAAATAATATAAATTATATAAAATATAATATAAATATAAATATAAATATATAAAATATATAAAATATATTTTTGGCCACAACCGGGATTCGAACCCCGGTCTCCCGTGTGAAAGGCGGCGATCTTACCACTACACTATCCAGCAACTATATAATATAAGGGAGATTTACGGGAAAATACTAATACGGAGGACGGCGGGAAAGAGAAGTAAAATACGGTAGTTTCCCGGCCAAAACGGGAGGCTCCAGTATCCCTTACATTTTAAGACAGGAAATATAAAATAATATAAATTATATAAAATATAATATAAATATAAATATAAATATATAAAATATATAAAATATATTTTTGGCCACAACCGGGATTCGAACCCCGGTCTCCCGTGTGAAAGGCGGCGATCTTACCACTACACTATCCAGCAACTATATAATATAAGGGAGATTTACGGGAAAATACTAATACGGGAGGACGGCGGGAAAGAGAAGTAAAATACGGTAGTTTCCCGGCCAAAACGGGAGACTTGACAGCTATGGCTGTCTCTGGCCACGCCCCCTACAGTCGGTCCGGCCCCTGTTCGCGTGTTCGCGAAAACGACTTCATTTATTTTCTTATTGATTTATCGACAGACTTAGACGTTATAATAACAACACTCTATTGATTACTGTCCATGATACAGAACTATTCTCTTATTTTTCTCTTATTATTAAATATTTTTTTTAAAAAATTTTCATTATTATTTTTATCTTTCTCCTTTCTCGTTCCCGTAGATATATATTATTATACGGAGATTTACGGAGTCTTCAAAGACGGTCCGGCTCCAGGATCACTGTTGCTGTGGTGTAGATCAGCTGATCTGTAGTAGTCTTCTACGTACATCTTCTAGTAGACCTTCTGAGGGTACTTCACGCATTCTTGGTCCAGCTTAGCTTATTTCTTATTTCTCAGGTCAGCTGCTCTTGTATTCAGCCTACTAGTCTCTCTTGTATTCAGCCTACTAATATATATGGGGCTTGGTACCCAATCTCGGAATGTGGGGATGATGATATCTCCCCCCTGACCTGTCGTCCTGGCTCCCCCTTGTCGTAGCAATCGTGTTGTACCTCATCAATCTCTAGTTGTGATAGCAGTTGTTTCTGGCCACAACCGGGATTCGAACCCCGGTCTCCCGTGTGAAAGGCGGCGATCTTACCACTACACTATCCAGCAACTATATAATTTAATATATATATATATATATATATATATATATTATAAGGGAGATTTACGGGAAAATAATACGGGAGGACGGCGGGAAAGAGAAGTAAAATACGGTAGTTTCCCGGCCAAAACGGGAGGCTCCAGTATCCCTTACATTTTAAGACAGGAAATATAAAATAATATAAATTATATAAAATATAATATAAATATAAATATAAATATATAAAATATATAAAATATATTTTTGGCCACAACCGGGATTCGAACCCCGGTCTCCCGTGTGAAAGGCGGCGATCTTACCACTACACTATCCAGCAACTATATAATATAAGGGAGATTTACGGGAAAATACTAATACGGGAGGACGGCGGGAAAGAGAAGTAAAATACGGTAGTTTCCCGGCCAAAACGGGAGGCTCCAGTATCCCTTACATTTTAAGACAGGAAATATAAAATAATATAAATTATATAAAATATAATATAAATATAAATATAAATATATAAAATATATAAAATATATTTTTGGCCACAACCGGGATTCGAACCCCGGTCTCCCGTGTGAAAGGCGGCGATCTTACCACTACACTATCCAGCAACTATATAATATAAGGGAGATTTACGGGAAAATACTAATACGGGAGGACGGCGGGAAAGAGAAGTAAAATACGGTAGTTTCCCGGCCAAAACGGGAGACTTGACAGCTATGGCTGTCTCTGGCCACGCCCCCTACAGTCGGTCCGGCCCCTGTTCGCGTGTTCGCGAAAACGACTTCATTTATTTTCTTATTGATTTATCGACAGACTTTTTAGACGTTATAATAACAACACTCTATTGATCCCCCTCTTACTGTCCATGATACACAATGACGAGACACATGTTCACTAATGACGAGAACTATTCTATTTTTCATGCCGGGGGTCCTTCAAATCTTACATTTACAAATCTTGTTCTTGTTCTCTGCTTTCTCCTTTCTCGTTCCCGTAGATATATATTATTATACGGAGATTTACGGAGTCTTCAAAGACGGTCCGGCTCCAGCTCAAGGATCACTGTTGCTGTGGTGTAGATCAGCTGATCTGTAGTAGTCTTCTACGTACATCTTCTAGTAGACCTTCTGAGGGTACTTCACGCATTCTTGGTCGGAGGGTCCAGGTTTCCAGCTTAGCTTATTTCTTATTTCTCAGGTCAGCTGCTCTTGTTTGGGATGTGCTTGACCGGCGTATACGACAGCGTGTACCAGTTCCCACTAATATCCAACAACTTCGCACAGCCATTGAAGAGGAGTGGACCAACATTCCACAGGCCACAATTGACAATCTGATAAACTCTATGCGAAGAAGATGTGTTGCATTGCATGAGGCAAATGGTGGTCACACCAGATACTGACCGGTTCTGAGTCCCCAGACCCCCAATAAAGCAAAAAACTGCACATTCCAGGGTGGCCTTTTATTGTGGGCAGTATAAGGTACACCTGTGCACTACCCATGATGTCAGATCAGCATCTTGATGTGGCACACCTGTGAGGTGGGATGGATTATCTCAGCAAAGCAGAAGTGCTCACTATCACACATTTAGACTGATTTGTGAGAAATGTTTGAGAGAAATGGTAATATTGTGTATCTGGAATGAATTGTAGGTCTTTAAGTCCATCTCATGAAAAATGGGAGCAGAAACAAGAGTGTTGCGTTTATATTTTTGTTCAGTATAGAATAAGCCCAGATTTATGTTTATTCAGTGGAGATAAGTACAACCTCTAAAGATAGGCCTACACCCGTTTTGGCAGTGTCTCCGGATCCCATGACAAATAATGCCTTCAGTACATCCTCCTCAACCCACACTGAAAGCAGAAGTGCTATGGGCTTTGCAAACGGTTTGCCGACATCACTCCTATACGTCCAATGATGACATTCACACCGTCTCCAGGGTGATGTTCCCTGACTCGCAGGGTCACTTGTGGTAAAGATAAAACCGCTTTTCTTGCGCGATTTGGACTCGCTCCATATATTAAAAGGGAGCTTCGTTGTCATGTTTGACGTAAGTATGAACAGGACCATCAAAAGAAAACAACTGGATGTGCATGTCAGGTATTGGGTGAATTATGAGAATGGCTCTCGAGTGCAGTCCTGGTTCTGGGATCACAGTACATGAGCCACTCCACCGCTGAAGACTTACTGGAGAAGTTTAAGGTAAGCCATTCAATAACATTTAAACTCATTAACGAACCCATGATTTTTAAATATCCATGGTTTATCTTTACATGTGTTTAAATGGGAGAACCATATTTATTGGTAAGCATATTTTAAAGATTTTATTGCTGCTTCATGGCTTTTGCTGCAAAAAAAATAGTTCATTGAGGAAATAGAATGTTTAAGTGTTGTGTAGCAACATGTACAGCTGTTGTACAGGCAAAAACTCTGGCTCAGTCCAAAGGAGGTGGATATAGGAATGGCTGTCATCAAGGTGGGACTTCTGTGAATTCACTGGTATCTTTACATACAAATGTATCAAACAATTGTGAAGTAAAAAATATGTGAATAACATGGAGTTTGAGCTGGTTTGATATGTACAGCTGAGGTAGTGTTAACCTTGGGCTGAGTGTGCAGAAAGATTCTGGAAATTTGACAAACCATCTTTTTGTCAGAGACAGTCAGGAGCCAAAGGCAGTGGAAGTGACCTTGGTGTCCTTCAGATTAAAAAAAATTGCCAGATTGTGCTCTCAAAAATGTGCAAAAAGGCCTTGGATAAATGCCCTCTGAAGTACTCGATTGTACATGAGATGACGTGCTTGGACCCAAACAAAATGCACACCAGCCAGATAACTGCCAGCAGAAAAGGAGAAATCTCATGCAGAAGTTTGCGCAGGAGAATCGGTTGGCAGGCAGGATATCTGCTGGTAAATCATAGGATAAGAATAGGATAGTTCAGAATATTATTTTTAAATTATGCTTTTCTTTTTTCACATCTAACTGAATCAGGGACGGATTACAAACCGGGTTAGCGGGGCCGCTGCCCAGGGGCCCTTGGGGTGCAGGGGGCCCGTGGGCCCCAAGCCCAAAACAATTTGCAACGCTTATCAGCAATGTATTTTCGTTTGTCTATTTTAGAGGGCCTACATTCTTTGATCCTCTGCCTACAAGGTCCCCTGACCCTATAGGGAGGGTGTTTGGCTGCCAAGGGCCCTTGACTTGTGGTGGTTGTGGTGGTGGTGCAGGTGGTGGTGGTGGGGGGGGGCCTCGCGAACGTTTTACCCAGGGGCCCACACAACCCATAATCCGTCCCTGAACTGAATAGTGTTAACACGTAGATTTTAGCAGTATTTAGAAGACCGACTCTTGGTGTTTGAAAAGAAGCATCAGCCCAGTTATATTTTCTTTGATGAGCCTAGAGATATCTCAAGATTAAATTAAAATGATTGCACATTTATGGTATCATAGGAAAATTGGGTTATAAATCACTTTCCTATTCTACATGTGATTCTGTGTATTGACATTGTTGATCTGCATCTAATCTACTGTAATTAATGTAATTACAGGTGATGCAATATCCCAGCAGTCTGATAATCACCTGCACAATGAGGCAAAAGGCTTGGATTTTATATCCTTCATTCCTTCAGCACCATCCAAAGTTGATGTCTTTTTACATCAAAAAGTTAGTGGGCCTTATCCTGACCTCTGGATGTTCTGCAAGAACTTGCTGCTGCTGTCCTATGGGCAAGCCGAAGTGGAACGAATAGAGGTGGAGACCTGCAACTTATCAGAGGAAACAGTTGTTGCACAGAGGCTTATATGCGACCATGTCAGAGTGTGTGGGGGAGCAACCAAAGCGCCTCTGACCAAAGGTGAAAGATGAGCGAAAAGCAAAAAAGAAAACTTGAGGAACTCAAGAGGAAGAGAGTCTCACTGGAAAGTGTATGTGAGAGTTTACAAAAGGATGCTGAGCACATGGCAGAGGAAGCAGAGAGTGCTGCTGGAACCAAAAGGGCAACATTACTTACCAAGTCCAATACTCTGAGCCGACGAGCGAAGGAGGAGAAAGAGCAGTTGGTGGTCTTAAATGCAGATACTGAAGAATAGGCTACTGAACTGTGACTCCTAACACATCAAGAGTGAATCGGTGGAAACAAAAATATTTAGGTTCTTTGCATTTTTGGAGTATTTTACTTTCTGTGCCTGTTTGTACATTGTTCACAGCCATAATACTTTATAATTACAAGGTAGTTTTATGTTAGAGCTCTTGCTCCAATAAATATGTGCCTTGTAATTAACTAAATTCTAGGCTATTCAGTTTTTTTTGCCCTCGTGATGGTCGTGGGTTGTGAAAAAAGCCTTCTTCTTAGGGGTACCGCTGGGGCCAGCCGGGCGTATGTCGTGGCTTCAGTGAGTACTTATGTTTGTCATGCTGCCTGTGTACTTTATAGCGGCACAACATATTTCTGCAAATTGCATGCGTCAAATTGTCTGTCTCTCTTAAAAAATATGAAGTGTCACCAAAATTTTAAACGGGGAATCAATCTCAATGAAAAATATTCGTCAAGTAACGTTTCTAAAATAATATAGACATACTAATAATTATATATTAATAAATCGGATGAACGATGCATCCCAAATTGTATCCGCTGCGCACTTCTTAATCAGGGCAATCGCATCGTGGAGGTTTCTGCAGACGCCCAAAAAGACTTACTTAAGAAAACTGTTGCATGATAATTTGTACCATTTTCAAGGGTGGGGGGCGTGCAGTAGATGCCCCCTTTATTTTTGTGCTTCTGCCGTTCAAACCGAGCAGCACTGAGTTTGTCATGGCACCTGACGCCAAATCTACTGCTTAGCTGCTACAGACAGAACTATCTTCAAATCACCACTAGGGGGTGTCAATGCTGCAGCTTCGTTCTATGGTTGATCTTTTTCAAAGACAGTTTTTTTTCTCTCTCTCCACATAATCAACTTAACTGATTAGCGTGCTTTCATAGTAATGGTTTTTAATCCGTGTTAATCTTCTGAACAATGACTAGTAAAGGTTCTATGAGGTTGTCCTACTTACTATGGATTTTAAGTTTTTTATCAAGGTGTTAAAACGTACCACAGTTGCCAGTCCTGTGTTTTATGTCTAGCAATTTGTACAGTTTCTTCAGTATAAACACATGCCATGATCTGTGAGAATCTCCTCCAGAACTCTGCATTTCCTCAAGATCTTTTTGTAATATTGCATCATGGCACTGCTCAGAACAACACAGATGGTGCATAACAACACAAGGGAGTACAAGACAACATGGTGCAGAAACAGTGCGATACAAAGCAGGACAAAACTGGATGATACGTGGTCAGTGGTGGATAAAGTGCAGTAACAGCTGTACAGTGCAGCTGCCGTGGAAATGACTGTTACAGGGGATGCAAAAGCTGCAGGTTTGAATTGTTTGGCGAATGAAGCTGTTCATGAATCTGCTAGTCAGTGTTTGTGGATGGTGGTCAGAGTCCTGGATTATAGACTGAACCTTGTTACTGTGGCAGTTAAAGTACAGCTGGTCAATGGAGGGCAGTTCAGTGCGAATGATGTTCTTAACAGACTTCGCAATGTACTGCCTTCCTGTCATGTGGCTCCACCATACCATAGTACTACTGTAAGAACTAGGGATGTAACGATACATTCAACTCACCATTTGATACGATTCACGATTCTGAGTTCACGATACAATTTTCTCATTTTTTGCAGAATGAGCTGCAGACAAATATATTCAAAAATATTCTTATATTTATCTTTCTGAACTGTTGACACTGTTGTGAACAGTGCAACTGAATTTGAATAAAATACTGTTGAAAAAAATCCCAAATCAAAATAAGTAAATAAAAAAAAATAAATCAAATAAATAAGCTAAGGTTTGCATGTGCAGCTTTTTAGCGTGCTTTGCCCTTTTAATAATCTTCACTCAGCTCACGGTGGTGCCAGTGGACCTGTTTGTGTATGTTATCAGTCTATTACAATGTTTGCATGCAGTTTATGTCTTGTCTGTGCTTTTCTCGCTGTTTCCTCCTCGTTTGTGATTACCGGAAAGCTAATATGCTGCCACACCGCCAATTGAAGATCGGGCGGTGCGTCCATCCATCCATTTTCTGAAACCACTTAATCCCAACTGAGATCGCGGGGGAGACCGGAGCCTATCCCGGGAACAAGGGGCGCAGACAGGAACCAAGCCCAGGCAGTCACCTACACACCGCAGGTCGCACACACTCACACAACTACAGGGCCAATTTAGACTCACCAGTCAACCTATCCTGCATGCTTTTGGACCGTGGGAGGAACCTGGAGTCCCCGGCGAAAACGGGGAGAGCATGCGAACTCCACACAGAAAGGGCCCTGGACCGAAGCCAGCACTAACCACTGTGCCGTCCTCAGTTTCAAATTCATTCATCATCTCGCGTTCGCTCAAAACCAAAAACTGACGTACGATGTCGACGTGATACGCAGTGACATCTGACGTCAAACTCACATTGTGAAATCAAATGTAATATTACACCAGTTTTTCTGTTAAAGTACTGTGAAGTACTCCTACAATAGTGATTCATTTTCCACATCAGCCGGTTTAAATCTTCATGCATTTGCACCGATTTTTAACTGATTTGTGATTCATCATTACATGCCAGGGCCAGCAGCTCTGCATGGCTCGACCCTCATAAACATTCTCCACACATGCTGTTCAGGCAGTGGCCACAGAAATTCCCCCAGTGAACTTTATGCTTTCTGTCGGAGAGTATGCTGTGTTCTGGCCTTAAACCCTGCATACTACTTTGCAGACTTTGATCCTCTTAACAACAATTGGCATTTCTGGTGGCTGAATATCCATCCATCCGTCATCCAACTGCATGCTTAAAAGCTGTGAATAATAGTAATAATTCTTAAAATTGCAACTATCTAGAATTTCAGCCTAGTTACTCAGCTAAATTACTATTTAAACCTAGAATAATTTCTATAAGGGGCGGCATGGTGGTGCAGTGGTTAGCACTGTCGCCTCACACCTCTGGGACCCGGGTTCGTGTCTCCGCCTGGGTCACATGTGTGTGGAGTTTGCATGTTCTCCCCATGTCGTTGTGGGGTTTCCTCTGGGTACTCCGGTTTCCCCCCACAGTCCAAAAACATGCTGGGGCTAATTGGAGTTGCTGAATTGCCCGTAGGTGTGTGTGTGTGAGTGGATGGTGTGTGAGTGTGCCCTGCGATGGGCTGGCCCCCCATCCTGGGTTGTTCCCTGCCTCGTGCCCATTGATTCTGGGATAGGCTCCGGACCCCCCGCGACCCAATAGGATAAGCGGTTTGGAAAATGGATGGATGGATAATTTCTATATGTGTGATAGAATCAAAAAATATTTTGTTTTACATATAAATCTTCACAAGGTGTATTACACATGGTATTCCCCAGACACCGCCACCCCAACAGATGCTTTGTTTGTTAAGACAATAGCTCAGAAAGTGGTTGATCGATCTTTTGCAGCTTTTACCAAGGTTTGTACAAGCCAAAATTAAATTTTGAAACGGATCCCTGCCACACCCTGCCCTCCTGAACCTCCCGTTTCCTCCCTAGTGTGGTATAACGTGCCATGCCTGTTCCGCGTTTGTTTTACCTCTCCTTCCTGCCCTTGTGTTACTCATTTCAGGTGCCTCTAGTTTGCTCCCTGCTTAGCCTTGTATAAATGTGCTTCTCAGTCCTGCCTTTAATGTTGCTGCTGCTGTTTGCCTGTGTGTTCTTCCCTGCTTATGATTCCCCCGTGATCCAGTTGTGATCCAGTTGTCTTCATATCATGTATTCACATTCCTCAGCTGAGAGTGAACAAAGTTCTGTGGAAAGTATCTGACTACAGATAGACTTTCACCCAGTTCTCTGCGGGAGCTCTGATTACAGAGTGACTCCCCGACTACTTCTGAAGCCCTTCCTTAAGTATCCAGACCAGGTGATGGCATGTTTCTGAAGACTGACTAATTTCGGTCAATGGTTAATTTTAGGGGCATTGCTGACCTTGGTTCTCAAGTCCCCAGCCAATCAGATCACTTTAGGGGGTGGTTGTAATTCCCTTGTTCTACCATGAGAGAATCTCTCTCAGTTTGGTGGGTTGAGCCGAAGTTTCTGTATTTCTCTTAGGAAAAGCTATACTGCCTTAAATCTGAGAGTATAATACTCCTCGTCTCATGCCTATTCAAACGAGACCAAACATGCGTGTATTTGTCCCTAACATCTATGTGTGCTGAGTTATCCTGTTTATAGTGGAAAAGGTGTCTGTGTCTGGAGGCTGACAGCTGTTGTTGCTGTGGATTGATTGTGGAACTCTGGTCACTCCGGGGGTGAAAGGTCTTGCTTTTTCTGTGCTGCTCCAGTTATTCCTATCCAGTCTCTCAGGAGCCGGCAGGCCTTTGCCTTCCTTAAAAGGGGTGGTTTGACGAGTTGAGTCCAGTCTTGCCTGGGCCAGCGGAGCTCTGAAATAGACTGATGCAGGCTGATCAGAGTTGGGGCCTGCAGGACCTATAAGTTTTATGTCCTTACAGAATGTAAGTGGCATCATACTAAACTAGTGGTGTTCGAACTAGCATGGAAAGAGGCTATGGGTAGCTACAAAAAGGCTCTTAGTGCCGCCAAATCATCTAGTATCTATCAGAACTAATTGAAATAAACAAAAATAATCCTAGATTCCTATTTACTATGGTGTCCAAGCTGACTAATAACCAGACCACTGGTTATTTTCCAGTGACGACTTTATGAAACTTTTTGACCAAAAATATGCTCAATTAAACAGAACATTTTGAATATTGAATATTGGTTAACCAGTCAGAACTGATGTACTTAATTTTATCTTCAAATTCATCTACTTGTATGCTAGAACCTGTTCCATCAAAATTATTCAGCGATGCTCCCAGCATTGATTGAACCGCTACTAGCAATAGTTAAACTAAAACATATAATCATATTACCCCAATTTTATCTTCACTGCACTGGCTGCCAGTTAGATTTCGTGTTGACTACAAAACACTGCTCTTAACCTATAAAGCTGTAAATGGTCTTGCACCGCAGTATGTGAGTGACCTCATTTGCGTTCCGAATCATACACTTAGATGACGAGATGGAGGTATTCTATCCGTACCCAGAATAAAGAACATTACCTTTGGGGGAAGAGCATTTGCTCATAAAGCACCACAGCTATGGAATAAACTTCCTATTAGTGTTCGGAACTCAGACACAATCTCTGCTTTTAAGTCAAGGCTTAAGATGTACCTCTTTCGCCAGTCTTTTGGATAGTTAAATCTTCTTTTCTAAGGTGAATGGGAAATCTGGAGGTTCATAGTTATTTGAGATTGAAGGGGAAAGGGGGGATTGGTGCTGTCGTCCTGCCACTCTCGCCGATCACTTAAGCTGTGGATGGGAGGTGGCTTGACGCCAAAACCTCTGTAAACCCTCATGCCTGTGCTTCCTTCCAGGTCACTCTTTTAGGCAGGCTGTCATAGTTGCTTTAGTCCTGCCGGTTAGGTGTAGGGCAATAACTCTTCTCCATCTTCTCTTTTTCGAGCTGATACCGAGCCGACTACACCGTGTGAACCCGCACCTGGACTCCTGGATATAACTACATGAAACCAACTGGGACTTTATAACTATATGAACTCTAATGAATGTCAATGTAAATGCAGTTTCATGCTCCTTGGTCGCCCAGAGGAGGATGGGGTCCCCTTCTGAGTCTAGGTTCCACTCAAGGTTTCTTCCTGCTAGAGGGAGTTTCCTTGCCACTGTCGCCTCAGGCTTTTAAATATAAATATAAATATATAAAATATATAAAATATATTTTTGGCCACAACCGGGATTCGAACCCCGGTCTCCCGTGTGAAAGGCGGCGATCTTACCACTACACTATCCAGCAACTATATAATATAAGGGAGATTTACGGGAAAATACTAATACGGGAGGACGGCGGGAAAGAGAAGTAAAATACGGTAGTTTCCCGGCCAAAACGGGAGACTTGACAGCTATGGCTGTCTCTGGCCACGCCCCCTACAGTCGGTCCGGCCCCTGTTCGCGTGTTCGCGAAAACGACTTCATTTATTTTCTTATTGATTTATCGACAGACTTTTTAGACGTTATAATAACAACACTCTATTGATTACTGTCCATGATACAGAGACACATGTTCGAGAACTATTCTATCGAGAACTAATGACGAGAACTATTCTCTTATTTTTCTCTTATTATTAAATTATTTTATTATTATTATTATTTTTATCTTTCTCCTTTCTCGTTCCCGTAGATATATATTATTATACGGAGATTTACGGAGTCTTCAAAGACGGTCCGGCTCCAGGATCACTGTTGCTGTGGTGTAGATCAGCTGATCTGTAGTAGTCTTCTACGTACATCTTCTAGTAGACCTTCTGAGGGTACTTCACGCATTCTTGGTCCAGCTTAGCTTATTTCTTATTTCTCAGGTCAGCTGCTCTTGTATTCAGCCTACTAGTCTCTCTTGTATTCAGCCTACTAATATATATGGGGCTTGGTACCCAATCTCGGAATGTGGGGATGATGATATCTCCCCCCTGACCTGTCGTCCTGGCTCCCCCTTGTCGTAGCAATCGTGTTGTACCTCATCAATCTCTAGTTGTGATAGCAGTTGTTTCTGGCCACAACCGGGATTCGAACCCCGGTCTCCCGTGTGAAAGGCGGCGATCTTACCACTACACTATCCAGCAACTATATAATATAATATATATATATATATTATAAGGGAGATTTACGGGAAAATAATACGGGAGGACGGCGGGAAAGAGAAGTAAAATACGGTAGTTTCCCGGCCAAAACGGGAGGCTCCAGTATCCCTTACATTTTAAGACAGGAAATATAAAATAATATAAATTATATAAAATATAATATAAATATAAATATAAATATATAAAATATATAAAATATATTTTTGGCCACAACCGGGATTCGAACCCCGGTCTCCCGTGTGAAAGGCGGCGATCTTACCACTACACTATCCAGCAACTATATAATATAAGGGAGATTTACGGGAAAATACTAATACGGGAGGACGGCGGGAAAGAGAAGTAAAATACGGTAGTTTCCCGGCCAAAACGGGAGGCTCCAGTATCCCTTACATTTTAAGACAGGAAATATAAAATAATATAAATTATATAAAATATAATATAAATATAAATATAAATATATAAAATATATAAAATATATTTTTGGCCACAACCGGGATTCGAACCCCGGTCTCCCGTGTGAAAGGCGGCGATCTTACCACTACACTATCCAGCAACTATATAATATAAGGGAGATTTACGGGAAAATACTAATACGGGAGGACGGCGGGAAAGAGAAGTAAAATACGGTAGTTTCCCGGCCAAAACGGGAGACTTGACAGCTATGGCTGTCTCTGGCCACGCCCCCTACAGTCGGTCCGGCCCCTGTTCGCGTGTTCGCGAAAACGACTTCATTTATTTTCTTATTGATTTATCGACAGACTTTTTAGACGTTATAATAACAACACTCTATTGATCCCCCTCTTACTGTCCATGATACACAATGACGAGACACATGTTCACTAATGACGAGAACTATTCTATTTTTCATGCCGGGGGTCCTTCAAATCTTACATTTACAAATCTTGTTCTTGTTCTCTGCTTTCTCCTTTCTCGTTCCCGTAGATATATATTATTATACGGAGATTTACGGAGTCTTCAAAGACGGTCCGGCTCCAGCTCAAGGATCACTGTTGCTGTGGTGTAGATCAGCTGATCTGTAGTAGTCTTCTACGTACATCTTCTAGTAGACCTTCTGAGGGTACTTCACGCATTCTTGGTCGGAGGGTCCAGGTTTCCAGCTTAGCTTATTTCTTATTTCTCAGGTCAGCTGCTCTTGTTTGGGATGTGCTTGACCGGCGTATACGACAGCGTGTACCAGTTCCCACTAATATCCAACAACTTCGCACAGCCATTGAAGAGGAGTGGACCAACATTCCACAGGCCACAATTGACAATCTGATAAACTCTATGCGAAGAAGATGTGTTGCATTGCATGAGGCAAATGGTGGTCACACCAGATACTGACCGGTTCTGAGTCCCCAGACCCCCAATAAAGCAAAAAACTGCACATTCCAGGGTGGCCTTTTATTGTGGGCAGTATAAGGTACACCTGTGCACTACCCATGATGTCAGATCAGCATCTTGATGTGGCACACCTGTGAGGTGGGATGGATTATCTCAGCAAAGCAGAAGTGCTCACTATCACACATTTAGACTGATTTGTGAGAAATGTTTGAGAGAAATGGTAATATTGTGTATCTGGAATGAATTGTAGGTCTTTAAGTCCATCTCATGAAAAATGGGAGCAGAAACAAGAGTGTTGCGTTTATATTTTTGTTCAGTATAGAATAAGCCCAGATTTATGTTTATTCAGTGGAGATAAGTACAACCTCTAAAGATAGGCCTACACCCGTTTTGGCAGTGTCTCCGGATCCCATGACAAATAATGCCTTCAGTACATCCTCCTCAACCCACACTGAAAGCAGAAGTGCTATGGGCTTTGCAAACGGTTTGCCGACATCACTCCTATACGTCCAATGATGACATTCACACCGTCTCCAGGGTGATGTTCCCTGACTCGCAGGGTCACTTGTGGTAAAGATAAAACCGCTTTTCTTGCGCGATTTGGACTCGCTCCATATATTAAAAGGGAGCTTCGTTGTCATGTTTGACGTAAGTATGAACAGGACCATCAAAAGAAAACAACTGGATGTGCATGTCAGGTATTGGGTGAATTATGAGAATGGCTCTCGAGTGCAGTCCTGGTTCTGGGATCACAGTACATGAGCCACTCCACCGCTGAAGACTTACTGGAGAAGTTTAAGGTAAGCCATTCAATAACATTTAAACTCATTAACGAACCCATGATTTTTAAATATCCATGGTTTATCTTTACATGTGTTTAAATGGGAGAACCATATTTATTGGTAAGCATATTTTAAAGATTTTATTGCTGCTTCATGGCTTTTGCTGCAAAAAAAATAGTTCATTGAGGAAATAGAATGTTTAAGTGTTGTGTAGCAACATGTACAGCTGTTGTACAGGCAAAAACTCTGGCTCAGTCCAAAGGAGGTGGATATAGGAATGGCTGTCATCAAGGTGGGACTTCTGTGAATTCACTGGTATCTTTACATACAAATGTATCAAACAATTGTGAAGTAAAAAATATGTGAATAACATGGAGTTTGAGCTGGTTTGATATGTACAGCTGAGGTAGTGTTAACCTTGGGCTGAGTGTGCAGAAAGATTCTGGAAATTTGACAAACCATCTTTTTGTCAGAGACAGTCAGGAGCCAAAGGCAGTGGAAGTGACCTTGGTGTCCTTCAGATTAAAAAAAATTGCCAGATTGTGCTCTCAAAAATGTGCAAAAAGGCCTTGGATAAATGCCCTCTGAAGTACTCGATTGTACATGAGATGACGTGCTTGGACCCAAACAAAATGCACACCAGCCAGATAACTGCCAGCAGAAAAGGAGAAATCTCATGCAGAAGTTTGCGCAGGAGAATCGGTTGGCAGGCAGGATATCTGCTGGTAAATCATAGGATAAGAATAGGATAGTTCAGAATATTATTTTTAAATTATGCTTTTCTTTTTTCACATCTAACTGAATCAGGGACGGATTACAAACCGGGTTAGCGGGGCCGCTGCCCAGGGGCCCTTGGGGTGCAGGGGGCCCGTGGGCCCCAAGCCCAAAACAATTTGCAACGCTTATCAGCAATGTATTTTCGTTTGTCTATTTTAGAGGGCCTACATTCTTTGATCCTCTGCCTACAAGGTCCCCTGACCCTATAGGGAGGGTGTTTGGCTGCCAAGGGCCCTTGACTTGTGGTGGTTGTGGTGGTGGTGCAGGTGGTGGTGGTGGGGGGGGGGCCTCGCGAACGTTTTACCCAGGGGCCCACACAACCCATAATCCGTCCCTGAACTGAATAGTGTTAACACGTAGATTTTAGCAGTATTTAGAAGACCGACTCTTGGTGTTTGAAAAGAAGCATCAGCCCAGTTATATTTTCTTTGATGAGCCTAGAGATATCTCAAGATTAAATTAAAATGATTGCACATTTATGGTATCATAGGAAAATTGGGTTATAAATCACTTTCCTATTCTACATGTGATTCTGTGTATTGACATTGTTGATCTGCATCTAATCTACTGTAATTAATGTAATTACAGGTGATGCAATATCCCAGCAGTCTGATAATCACCTGCACAATGAGGCAAAAGGCTTGGATTTTATATCCTTCATTCCTTCAGCACCATCCAAAGTTGATGTCTTTTTACATCAAAAAGTTAGTGGGCCTTATCCTGACCTCTGGATGTTCTGCAAGAACTTGCTGCTGCTGTCCTATGGGCAAGCCGAAGTGGAACGAATAGAGGTGGAGACCTGCAACTTATCAGAGGAAACAGTTGTTGCACAGAGGCTTATATGCGACCATGTCAGAGTGTGTGGGGGAGCAACCAAAGCGCCTCTGACCAAAGGTGAAAGATGAGCGAAAAGCAAAAAAGAAAACTTGAGGAACTCAAGAGGAAGAGAGTCTCACTGGAAAGTGTATGTGAGAGTTTACAAAAGGATGCTGAGCACATGGCAGAGGAAGCAGAGAGTGCTGCTGGAACCAAAAGGGCAACATTACTTACCAAGTCCAATACTCTGAGCCGACGAGCGAAGGAGGAGAAAGAGCAGTTGGTGGTCTTAAATGCAGATACTGAAGAATAGGCTACTGAACTGTGACTCCTAACACATCAAGAGTGAATCGGTGGAAACAAAAATATTTAGGTTCTTTGCATTTTTGGAGTATTTTACTTTCTGTGCCTGTTTGTACATTGTTCACAGCCATAATACTTTATAATTACAAGGTAGTTTTATGTTAGAGCTCTTGCTCCAATAAATATGTGCCTTGTAATTAACTAAATTCTAGGCTATTCAGTTTTTTTTGCCCTCGTGATGGTCGTGGGTTGTGAAAAAAGCCTTCTTCTTAGGGGTACCGCTGGGGCCAGCCGGGCGTATGTCGTGGCTTCAGTGAGTACTTATGTTTGTCATGCTGCCTGTGTACTTTATAGCGGCACAACATATTTCTGCAAATTGCATGCGTCAAATTGTCTGTCTCTCTTAAAAAATATGAAGTGTCACCAAAATTTTAAACGGGGAATCAATCTCAATGAAAAATATTCGTCAAGTAACGTTTCTAAAATAATATAGACATACTAATAATTATATATTAATAAATCGGATGAACGATGCATCCCAAATTGTATCCGCTGCGCACTTCTTAATCAGGGCAATCGCATCGTGGAGGTTTCTGCAGACGCCCAAAAAGACTTACTTAAGAAAACTGTTGCATGATAATTTGTACCATTTTCAAGGGTGGGGGGCGTGCAGTAGATGCCCCCTTTATTTTTGTGCTTCTGCCGTTCAAACCGAGCAGCACTGAGTTTGTCATGGCACCTGACGCCAAATCTACTGCTTAGCTGCTACAGACAGAACTATCTTCAAATCACCACTAGGGGGTGTCAATGCTGCAGCTTCGTTCTATGGTTGATCTTTTTCAAAGACAGTTTTTTTTCTCTCTCTCCACATAATCAACTTAACTGATTAGCGTGCTTTCATAGTAATGGTTTTTAATCCGTGTTAATCTTCTGAACAATGACTAGTAAAGGTTCTATGAGGTTGTCCTACTTACTATGGATTTTAAGTTTTTTATCAAGGTGTTAAAACGTACCACAGTTGCCAGTCCTGTGTTTTATGTCTAGCAATTTGTACAGTTTCTTCAGTATAAACACATGCCATGATCTGTGAGAATCTCCTCCAGAACTCTGCATTTCCTCAAGATCTTTTTGTAATATTGCATCATGGCACTGCTCAGAACAACACAGATGGTGCATAACAACACAAGGGAGTACAAGACAACATGGTGCAGAAACAGTGCGATACAAAGCAGGACAAAACTGGATGATACGTGGTCAGTGGTGGATAAAGTGCAGTAACAGCTGTACAGTGCAGCTGCCGTGGAAATGACTGTTACAGGGGATGCAAAAGCTGCAGGTTTGAATTGTTTGGCGAATGAAGCTGTTCATGAATCTGCTAGTCAGTGTTTGTGGATGGTGGTCAGAGTCCTGGATTATAGACTGAACCTTGTTACTGTGGCAGTTAAAGTACAGCTGGTCAATGGAGGGCAGTTCAGTGCGAATGATGTTCTTAACAGACTTCGCAATGTACTGCCTTCCTGTCATGTGGCTCCACCATACCATAGTACTACTGTAAGAACTAGGGATGTAACGATACATTCAACTCACCATTTGATACGATTCACGATTCTGAGTTCACGATACAATTTTCTCATTTTTTGCAGAATGAGCTGCAGACAAATATATTCAAAAATATTCTTATATTTATCTTTCTGAACTGTTGACACTGTTGTGAACAGTGCAACTGAATTTGAATAAAATACTGTTGAAAAAAATCCCAAATCAAAATAAGTAAATAAAAAAAAATAAATCAAATAAATAAGCTAAGGTTTGCATGTGCAGCTTTTTAGCGTGCTTTGCCCTTTTAATAATCTTCACTCAGCTCACGGTGGTGCCAGTGGACCTGTTTGTGTATGTTATCAGTCTATTACAATGTTTGCATGCAGTTTATGTCTTGTCTGTGCTTTTCTCGCTGTTTCCTCCTCGTTTGTGATTACCGGAAAGCTAATATGCTGCCACACCGCCAATTGAAGATCGGGCGGTGCGTCCATCCATCCATTTTCTGAAACCACTTAATCCCAACTGAGATCGCGGGGGAGACCGGAGCCTATCCCGGGAACAAGGGGCGCAGACAGGAACCAAGCCCAGGCAGTCACCTACACACCGCAGGTCGCACACACTCACACAACTACAGGGCCAATTTAGACTCACCAGTCAACCTATCCTGCATGCTTTTGGACCGTGGGAGGAACCTGGAGTCCCCGGCGAAAACGGGGAGAGCATGCGAACTCCACACAGAAAGGGCCCTGGACCGAAGCCAGCACTAACCACTGTGCCGTCCTCAGTTTCAAATTCATTCATCATCTCGCGTTCGCTCAAAACCAAAAACTGACGTACGATGTCGACGTGATACGCAGTGACATCTGACGTCAAACTCACATTGTGAAATCAAATGTAATATTACACCAGTTTTTCTGTTAAAGTACTGTGAAGTACTCCTACAATAGTGATTCATTTTCCACATCAGCCGGTTTAAATCTTCATGCATTTGCACCGATTTTTAACTGATTTGTGATTCATCATTACATGCCAGGGCCAGCAGCTCTGCATGGCTCGACCCTCATAAACATTCTCCACACATGCTGTTCAGGCAGTGGCCACAGAAATTCCCCCAGTGAACTTTATGCTTTCTGTCGGAGAGTATGCTGTGTTCTGGCCTTAAACCCTGCATACTACTTTGCAGACTTTGATCCTCTTAACAACAATTGGCATTTCTGGTGGCTGAATATCCATCCATCCGTCATCCAACTGCATGCTTAAAAGCTGTGAATAATAGTAATAATTCTTAAAATTGCAACTATCTAGAATTTCAGCCTAGTTACTCAGCTAAATTACTATTTAAACCTAGAATAATTTCTATAAGGGGCGGCATGGTGGTGCAGTGGTTAGCACTGTCGCCTCACACCTCTGGGACCCGGGTTCGTGTCTCCGCCTGGGTCACATGTGTGTGGAGTTTGCATGTTCTCCCCATGTCGTTGTGGGGTTTCCTCTGGGTACTCCGGTTTCCCCCCACAGTCCAAAAACATGCTGGGGCTAATTGGAGTTGCTGAATTGCCCGTAGGTGTGTGTGTGTGAGTGGATGGTGTGTGAGTGTGCCCTGCGATGGGCTGGCCCCCCATCCTGGGTTGTTCCCTGCCTCGTGCCCATTGATTCTGGGATAGGCTCCGGACCCCCCGCGACCCAATAGGATAAGCGGTTTGGAAAATGGATGGATGGATAATTTCTATATGTGTGATAGAATCAAAAAATATTTTGTTTTACATATAAATCTTCACAAGGTGTATTACACATGGTATTCCCCAGACACCGCCACCCCAACAGATGCTTTGTTTGTTAAGACAATAGCTCAGAAAGTGGTTGATCGATCTTTTGCAGCTTTTACCAAGGTTTGTACAAGCCAAAATTAAATTTTGAAACGGATCCCTGCCACACCCTGCCCTCCTGAACCTCCCGTTTCCTCCCTAGTGTGGTATAACGTGCCATGCCTGTTCCGCGTTTGTTTTACCTCTCCTTCCTGCCCTTGTGTTACTCATTTCAGGTGCCTCTAGTTTGCTCCCTGCTTAGCCTTGTATAAATGTGCTTCTCAGTCCTGCCTTTAATGTTGCTGCTGCTGTTTGCCTGTGTGTTCTTCCCTGCTTATGATTCCCCCGTGATCCAGTTGTGATCCAGTTGTCTTCATATCATGTATTCACATTCCTCAGCTGAGAGTGAACAAAGTTCTGTGGAAAGTATCTGACTACAGATAGACTTTCACCCAGTTCTCTGCGGGAGCTCTGATTACAGAGTGACTCCCCGACTACTTCTGAAGCCCTTCCTTAAGTATCCAGACCAGGTGATGGCATGTTTCTGAAGACTGACTAATTTCGGTCAATGGTTAATTTTAGGGGCATTGCTGACCTTGGTTCTCAAGTCCCCAGCCAATCAGATCACTTTAGGGGGTGGTTGTAATTCCCTTGTTCTACCATGAGAGAATCTCTCTCAGTTTGGTGGGTTGAGCCGAAGTTTCTGTATTTCTCTTAGGAAAAGCTATACTGCCTTAAATCTGAGAGTATAATACTCCTCGTCTCATGCCTATTCAAACGAGACCAAACATGCGTGTATTTGTCCCTAACATCTATGTGTGCTGAGTTATCCTGTTTATAGTGGAAAAGGTGTCTGTGTCTGGAGGCTGACAGCTGTTGTTGCTGTGGATTGATTGTGGAACTCTGGTCACTCCGGGGGTGAAAGGTCTTGCTTTTTCTGTGCTGCTCCAGTTATTCCTATCCAGTCTCTCAGGAGCCGGCAGGCCTTTGCCTTCCTTAAAAGGGGTGGTTTGACGAGTTGAGTCCAGTCTTGCCTGGGCCAGCGGAGCTCTGAAATAGACTGATGCAGGCTGATCAGAGTTGGGGCCTGCAGGACCTATAAGTTTTATGTCCTTACAGAATGTAAGTGGCATCATACTAAACTAGTGGTGTTCGAACTAGCATGGAAAGAGGCTATGGGTAGCTACAAAAAGGCTCTTAGTGCCGCCAAATCATCTAGTATCTATCAGAACTAATTGAAATAAACAAAAATAATCCTAGATTCCTATTTACTATGGTGTCCAAGCTGACTAATAACCAGACCACTGGTTATTTTCCAGTGACGACTTTATGAAACTTTTTGACCAAAAATATGCTCAATTAAACAGAACATTTTGAATATTGAATATTGGTTAACCAGTCAGAACTGATGTACTTAATTTTATCTTCAAATTCATCTACTTGTATGCTAGAACCTGTTCCATCAAAATTATTCAGCGATGCTCCCAGCATTGATTGAACCGCTACTAGCAATAGTTAAACTAAAACATATAATCATATTACCCCAATTTTATCTTCACTGCACTGGCTGCCAGTTAGATTTCGTGTTGACTACAAAACACTGCTCTTAACCTATAAAGCTGTAAATGGTCTTGCACCGCAGTATGTGAGTGACCTCATTTGCGTTCCGAATCATACACTTAGATGACGAGATGGAGGTATTCTATCCGTACCCAGAATAAAGAACATTACCTTTGGGGGAAGAGCATTTGCTCATAAAGCACCACAGCTATGGAATAAACTTCCTATTAGTGTTCGGAACTCA